>NC_141161.1:91550656-91850656 GCF_053477565.2 Lygodium microphyllum | reverse complement strand
CTAGACTGCATCATCATCCAGCTTTTTGATTAATCTAGAGAGTCAATGTCATATTATTCATTGGTGTTAGTGTCTATAGTAAATATGGTTTAAAAAATCCCAGATTTTGGGATAATTTTAGCATACTTTTGATCTTTTGGATATTATTACTTGTAAATATCCTAAAAAGGTGTAGAAAACTTATAGAATAGGGTGACATATAGGAAGCAAGTTTCTTTTCAATCAATTTAGGAAAATATCATGAAAAAAGAAGGGTTCTCAAATTCGTGCCGTGCGTGATTGTAGTTTTCATGCAACAAACAATACTCCAAATGGGAACAAAGGAGAAGGACCGATCTGGGAGAATTTTGACCAAGTTTCCTAGGGTTTTACCACCCTTTTCAAGCCAACAAGACCATCAGATTTGCCATTTGAGTAGCAAAGTAGATGCTAGTGTTTGGTGTACATTTTTTGTTATAATAAGGAGCTCCAAGAGATCTAATGTTTGGAGATTACTTCTAAGTAGTAGTAGACATTATCCGAGAACCATTTTTCTTGAAGTTTAGCCATCAAACAATCAATTTACAATTGCTGTGATAACCAATAATACACAAGCCTAAAGTGTGTTTGGAGTCCCATACAAGGATTTTATTTACCCTCTCGAATTCTATCTTTACATAGTGCTCCTAGGAGAAGTACTTAGGCTTCTCCTACCAAGATATCATCTAAATCTATTGACATTTGGATTGTTCAGACTCTTTGTTTTGAATGTATAACAAAGTTTACATGTAGTATATAAAAAAATATGAATAATAAAGGTTTGTCTTTGTCTTATATAAAGGATTTGGCAGTCTTGATAGAAAGTTTTATGATTGATTCATGATGTATGGATATGTCTTGAGGAGAACTTGATTTCTAGCATTCTTGCGATTTATTTGGATCTATTTCCTATTCTTTTTCTTCTCTTCTATCTCCTAGTCTCTACTTTCTTTTCTCTCTAATCCCCCATGGACATGACCTTTCGACTAAAACCCCTCTGACATTGGTAAACGTGACACGTGAAACATCGTCAGATGGAAAGGCAGGATGGGAGAACCTTCAAGCATAGTTTGTAGTGATTTTTTGTAGCAGTTAGTACAGAATATGAATGTGCTTATGTAGGCACAACAACAATAGGTGATGCAGGCTTCTGCTCAAACATAAACTGCTGTGATGAATGCTTTGCACAGGCAATAGAGCATGAGATGAAGCTGTTTACTGGCAAGAATATATGTGCATATTTATATACTTATGCTCAAAAGATGGATTTCTTTGGGGTGGCTCAACTTGCATGGAGCTGGTATTTTGTACGGGCCATTGTACATGAATTGAAAGCCCAAGTTACTCAACTATACAAGTAGGATGTTGATTGGGTATCTTTCAAGAAGACACTCCATGAAGACTTATACATTGAAGACACTAGTTTGATTATCCCCACAAGACTTTCCAAGAGTGTTTTCTAAAACCCAATAAGGGTCTTCTGCTACTACAGAGTTATTAAGAGAATTTGAAAGTCGATGAGTAGTTAGATCTTATAGAGCAGTAGGCTCTTCTAAGTCAGAAAATTGAATTATTTCTACAAGTGGTAGATCTTGAGCTTCAAGAGAAGCTTGATTATTTAGTGTATGTATATTTAGAAAAAGTGCAAAATATAAATGTGCTTGTGGAAGAGTAATAGAAGAGAGATGAAGATAATACAATGAAATCTAAGAGAGTGACAAGAAAGAGTGTGGATAAGCCTAGAGCTGCAAATTAGCCACCTTCCAAGCATGTTATGGGAGAGGTTGGACAAGAACAAAAATAGGATAGAAAACAAGAGGGGAAAAAGAAGGGCAAGCAATCACGAAATAAGCTGCAATCTGATATTGAGACAACCATGGATCTTAAGAAATTTCTTAAAGAATGGATTTTCAATAGTCGGGTCGAATTCACCTTGGGAGAGATACTTGGCATTTCCAAGTTGGAAATTCATGATAAAATCATTGACATAATTAAGAGGAAGTATCAATTTCTTGGTGATACCACTAGTGCATTACTGCAATTGGAAGAGGAAACTAGTTTGTTGAGTATTCTGGCTGAATATGAGCATGATGTAAGTGTTGGTCTATCAATGGAGGATGCTACTAATCAGTGTGGGCAACACGTGAAAAAGAGAAAAAAATGGTTGAAAATGCATTGTCTTGTAGCATTATGCATGGTGGAGTGAGGAAAATGCAACAATATGGGGAAGAGACTCTAGGATTTCTTCCTCAGAGTCATTACACAAGAAACCATTGGGCAAGGGCTACCACTGAAATGGTCATGAAAATATAGAAGCGTGAAACTCCTTGTGTTGCTTTGCTTGACCACGGGTCCAAGATTAATGTCATTGAGCATGGATTATATGATAATGAGACATGGCCTATGGATGCTGATCATGGCTGGTATATGAGAGTTGCAAATAATTCTTCGGGAAAGCTCTATGCTCTGTTATAATGTAAAACTAATGATTGGTGATGTACAAGAAGAGCATCACTTCTTTGTGCAAGATAGTTCCTCATATGTAGTGATTTTGGGACAACCCTATATTATAGGAGTGCATATGGAAACAAAGGTGCTTGATGATGGTTCTACTTATACAAGAGTCAAAAACAAGGATGGGAGGAAAGCATTTCAATTTATTATCATTTTTGTTAATCATCCTAGGAATCAGGATACACCTTTCTTGAACGATATTCTAATCAAAGGGTGTACAATGGATGAAAAGAATGAAGAGATGGACGCTCATGGTGTAGAGAATTTGTTGTAGACCGTAATGTTGATTGTGAAAGAATTTTGACATGTCTAGAAGAGGTGCATTTAACTCTTTCTAGATAAAATTTAGTCTTTAGAGTTGAAGAGGTTTTCATTGTTAGGCACATGTGTGGGCCCTATGTGTAACAATCTAATTTCCTCCTTTCACGTGTGAATAGGGCATAGGGATAATTCCTTTCAATTGAATAAAAGCAAATGTTATTTTATTTTTCCCTCTCCTCTAGCTAACTGTCGTGTTGGAGAAAGAGGGGATTAGTAAGTAGGCAAGCTCCTTGCTAGAGCTTGCCAAGGCAATCATACATGCCCGATGACACGCAAGGGGGGGGAGGATCTTATACCCTCCCCTATATAATTGAGGGGGGGAACAGGCTAAAAGGGGGATGGAGGGGCAGAGATCATGAAGAAGGAGTGCTGCCGCCTATCACAAAGAAGGAGGAGGGGCTGCCATTATCAGCGTTGCCGCTGCTGCTACAGAGAGGGAGGAGGTCAAGGTGATGTAGCAGCCCATACCCTAGACGAAGTAGATTGAAACGGATACGTGCGAAAAACGATCGATTAGGCAGCCAAAGCATTGGCCCTAGGAAGTGTATAGCAGGAGGAGAATCTCCGGCCTCTAAAGTTACAGAAAGAAAGAAAGCCTCCTTCATCGGGTATGGAGGTGTCTTGATTGTGGTCATCCAGGAGGCAGTGAAGGAAGCACAAGATGTGGAAGAAGGAGAAGGAGAAACACCAGAAAGATCGCCTCCTCACCAGGACAAGGATAGGTCCACCGATAGAACTGAGAGAGAAGAAGAAGGGGAGGGACAGACAAGCAAAAAGACAACCAGGAAACCCAAGAAGAAGACAACGTAGAGAAAGAAGAAAGATGACGAAGGCAGAAAGAATGAGAGGGAAGACTTGGAAAGGGCAAAGAAAGAGTCCCTAAAAGAGGCCAAGGAGAGAGAGAGGACGAAGAGATAGGAGGAGGAGAAGGAAAAAGAAGAATTACAAAAAGCAAAGAAGGGATATCCTGGATGCTTATGGCATCATTTGTGAGCACATCTTCCTTCTTCATTTTAAGCATGGCATAAACATCCCTTTTTTGTTTGCTCTCCGTCTTTGGTACCAATCCCAAAGCCTTCTCCACCAAGGCTCGATCTAACCGGACCTATACTTGCTTTGCATCTTCTCCTCTGCCCACTGTTACAATACCACATTCTTGATTTGGGTTGTATGTTCTGAGAAACTCCACGTACTTCAGGTGGTCTGGCTCCCTGCGAGAACTTTTCAAGGTATTTCATGAGGTAGCATTGTTCAACCACCCTCCTGGCTGCTTCCTCCTTGGCCACCACGACTTCTATGTTGTGGATGGTTCGGGATTTGAGCTGGTTGAAGGCGTGGTTATCTAGATGGATGCGGTATTACTCCCTTTCCTCGTTTGTGAAGGGGAGTCGATGGGCGTGGTCTTGCTGCGACATTTTATGCTCCTGCCATAAATTAAAACTTTTCATTAGTATTTTTCATATATCAATTTGCTGATTGCTGGAAAAGAAAAACTCTATGCTTTTTGAATGAATTCATTAGGAAGTCATGTAGATTTTCCTTTTTAGACTTGGACTTGTTACCCTTTACTTCAAAGTTTTCTTGTCCATTTTCCTACCCGTCCGTTTTTTCATACTACATGTTTATGCTTTTCACTAATTTTACATTGATTTATCCCCTTTGATTCATTTCTCTTCTGATTTCTTTCACCTTACCCCCTCCCCTTCCACCTTGAAAAGAATCCTTCCTAGGATTAAGGGTCAAAAGGTTAAGGGCTTTCGGCATGTTGGGGTAGGAGTTACTTGTGAAGTAGCCAAGTATAGAAATTTGGATTGTATTCCAATTGAGCTGCACGGTCCAGATCGAAGGGTCAAATTCCCACGTGCATGATGTATGTGAGAACATTTGTGAGGAAGTCACCAGAGTCGACCCGACTCGCAATGTGGAGTTCTTCTTCTCTTAAGAGGCGGTCAAGGTAGGGATGCCCCTTGATATGCTCTTCCATGGGTCAGCCCCGAAGAGTGGTTAACACTCTATACGAGGTGGGCGCGATGTAAGTGGGGTCATACTCTGTTGTTTTGATGGCGCGGCACTACTTGGCATTGGCCATTATGCGGCACCCCTCAACTTCCCATTGCAGTCTAAGAGTGTATTAATGCTTCAAAAACGTGGAGTCAGTATCAGTGAGCTTGGATAACTCGTTGATTTCTTGATGAGTGATAGCAGAAGTGGTTCACTGATCGTAGGATGTGATGAGACATTATTTAATGGCTTGCTCTTTGGAGATCTCGCTGTTGAGCAACTCGGCAACAAAGCAAGAAGCTTTTGCAAATGCGAATTCAAAAGTCTCCCAAGAGCAAGGCATATTGCGTAGTTCCGTTGCAAAGGGTTCTTCTAATACACCTAAGTCCAAGCAGTCATAGCTGAGGGCTAGCGACATGAAGGTGGCATTGAGTCGTTTAATGCATTCCACCACATCATCTCCGGTGTCCTCAGCGAGGTCTGCGGCTAGCACCAGAAAGGATTTTCGTTCATAGGAGGGCGTAAGGCCGACGGATGGTCGAGGTTTTTTAGAACTAGAGACCTTGACAATATAGAGTTGCGGTTGGGAGTTTCCTTGAGCCTGCAGTTGGGCTGTTTGGAATATGGGTGGATTAGGGTCAGCCACAACAGATGGATTGCTGCATTTAGGTTTGCTTTGGGGAGTCAGATTGACTTGGTCAGATGATGCCTCCTGTGACGGTGGCTGTTTCTTGGGCCAATAGGCCTGTGCGACTCTCTTGGGCTGAAGCGTAGATAAGTCGGATGGCTGGGGCTCTGAAGAGCACTGTGGCTTATGGTTTTGAGGTGCTATGGGATGTGGGCGGATCAAGCTTGAGGGTGGTTTTGAGGTGCTATGGGATGTGGACGGATCAAGCTTGAGGGTGGTGTATGAATAGTGCCTCTGGCCGTGAATGCCTTAGGGATCCACAGCCACGTATTTCCCTCGTAGTAGCCTTGCGCATGCAAGAGGGATTTTGGGACCCATCTTTGCTTGATCACGCTGCGCTTCCTGTGATTGTGTCTTGGCCTCCTAGGTTTAGAGTTCTGGGTCTTATGCGAGTAGTAGTGTCGACTCCTAGGCAGTGGTTGCGGCTGTTTAGGCACCCATTGAAGGCGAGGTTGTTGGGCCTTAGCTTTGGTTGCCGTGGGTTGTGGTTTATGGAAGTTAGGGAGTGGCGGCCATGGACTACCCCCTCCTTAGTCTTGCCTACGGATGTCTCTACCGATGGCTTTGTGGACGGTGATGGTGTCGCGCAACCCTTGCAAAAAGTTGTGACAATGCACACGTTGCCTATTGCCATGTGAATGCGCTACGACTCATAATCAACATTGCAGTGACTCTACTTTTTGAAGGTTTGCCCTAGCAATGACTCCGTGCCTGCGCTTGTAGCACTTGGCAATACGTAAAAAAGCATTGGAGCAGTCTCAGACTCAATAGAAACGGCGACACTACACTTACCGAGAAGTGCGTATGAGTGGGCCCCATACGGGTTTAATTTGGCAGTTGTGGATTGAAGTAGTGGTTTGCCAAGTTGGATCCAATGACTGTGGGTTAAGACATTGAAGTCAGCTCCCTCGTGGATCAGGGCGTTGAAAGCGCATGTTTGGTTGGCACTGACCATGATATGAAGGTAAGCGGGTCCTATGGCTTCCTCATCCTCTTCGTTAATTTTGGTGATTGTAGCTACTTGTACGTTGACCAGCAGTTCTAACAATGGTGGCTCATGCAAAGGATGCCTGGGAGGGTAGTACTTCTTGACACGACTGTCATTGAAGAAGCATATTTCCTCACCGTCTAGTGTCTCAAGCTCGACATTGCCGGTTCGGCTGATTGCACGAACCTTGAAGGGTTCGAGACCTCTGAATTTTATTTTTTGCTTATGCCCCTTAACTGAGTAAAGGAGCACTAAATCAAACCAGCTTTTGCGTCGGGCTTTCTCACAGATAAGCGTGTGGGTGGCTAGAATATGAATTTTTGATAGGCGTTCAAGCTCGACCAGGTGTCGCATCCATGTCTCCTTCCCTTCCCATCATTCTTGAAGTGCTATTCTTAGGCTAGGAACGAAGAATTCTAATGGTAGAATTGCCTCAGTTCCATACGTCAGCCTAAAGGGGGTTTGGTCGACACCCGTTTTATAAGCTGTGCGGTAGGCCCACAAGGCTGCCATCAGCTTGTTGTCCCAGTTGCTGCGTGAGGTTGAGACTACCTTAGTCAGGACATTGATAAGAATCTTATTAGTTGATTCTGCCTAGCCATTTGCCTGAGGGTATTATGGTGAGGATTTGCGATGGAGGATGAGGAAAGTGGATAGGAGATATGCTATCACATCGTTGATGAAGTGCGTGCCTTGGTCACTAACCAGTTCGATGGGGCAGCCGAAGTGCGAGATTACTTGCTCCCATAAGAACTTGGCAGTCATCCTAGCGTCGTTTTTTCCTGTGGCTCTTGCCTCTATCCATTTTGTGAGGTAATCCATAGCCACCTTGATGTACTTGGCTTGTGAGTACTGCACCACAGGACTGATGGGTCCTATGAAGTCGATTCCCCATTTTTCGAAGGGTTGGCAAGCAATAATTGGGGTCAACTCCATTTGATCCTTGCGAATTGGTACTTTTATCCGTTGGCACTCGTCACAATGCTTGACTAATTGCTTAATGTCGTGGAAAAGCGTGGGCCACCATAGTTGAGACTGCAGCACCTTCCGTGTTGTCATGTCTCCACTAAAGTGTCCTCCCATAATGCCGTTGTGCACCTCCGAGAGCACATTGTGCATCTCATGCTCACACACGCATCTACGCAGTAATCCGTCTTGCCCCAGCCTATAGAGTTGGCTTGCAATCAACTAGTAGGGCTGGATCTTCAGGATCAAGCGCCTAAGCCGAGCTTTTTCTATCGGGCGCTCAAGTAGTCCATGCTCGAGCACTTGGACTATGTCGTCCGCCCAATATGGCATTAGATTAGCCTTAAATAAATCTCTCTCGCTGGACAGGTGGAATAGGTGGGCGTCGGGTAACTCATCAACAATGCCTTGTCCCAACGGCTTCTCCTGTGGGGATGCATGACATGTGATCAGCCATGTAAATTTGTTTTCCCTTTCGTACTACCACGGAGAAATCGAACTCCAGAAGCAGGAGGAGCCATTGAGCTATGCACCCTGTAGCACAAGGTTTGTTTACTAAATAGAGCACGGCTTGATGGTCCACGAAAAAGATAAAGGGTGTGGCCAATAGATAATGCCAGAATTTCTTCACAGTGAACACCATGGCTAATCCCTCTCTTTCTGTTGTCGAGTAGTTCATCTCCATCTCAGTGAGTTGTCTACTAGCAAAGCTCACTAGATAATCTAAGTTGTGCTCGCCAGGTTAGCACAACACTACCCCCATGGCAAACTTAGAAGCATCTATGTGCACGTGGAAGGTAATGGTCCAATCTAGGGCTCGTAGAATTGGTGCTGTTATCAGAGCCTTTTTCAATTCTTCGTATGCTCGTTGGCATGCTTCGGTCCACTCGAAGACAATCAACAGCTTGTACAATGGTCTGGCGATCAGCGCGTAGTTCAGTACAAACCGTCGATGGTATCCTGTATGGCCTAAGAAGCATTGAACTCCCTTGTAATTAATTGGGGATGGAAGGTCAACAATAACCCTGACCTTCGAGAAGTCAGTGGCAATGTCATTCTTTTACACCACGTGTCTTAAGATGCATCCGTGCTTTACTCAAAACTGACACTTCAAGGGGTTCAAGGAGAGACAATATAAGCAACACCGTTCAAAGACTGTGCGGAGTTTGTCTAAGTGTTCGATCCAGGTCGAATGGACACACAGGTCATCGACAAATACCTCTAACTCCTTGCAAAGTATTTCCTTAAAGATGGTGCACATGAGACGTTGGAAGGTGGCAGGAGCATTGGTCAACCCAAAGGGCATGACTATGTATGCAAAGACGCCCCACTCAGTGGCAAAGGCGATCTTGTGCCTGTCCGCAGGATGCACTTGCACCTGGTTGTACCCTGAGAAGCTGTCCAAAAAACTGTAGGCTTCCTTGCCTGCCACCCTCTCAAGCATATGCTCAGTGTACGGCAATGGATAGTTGTCTCTCTTCGTAGCAGCGTTCACCTTCTTGTAATTGATGCACACTTGGATTTTTCCATTCTTCTTCATCACAATGACTATAGGTGATACCCAGTCCGTGTGCTCAATTTCGTAAATGAATCTAGCTCTCATCAGCTTGTCAATTTCCTCTTTGATAGCATGAGCGTGTTTTGGATTCATAGGGTATGGTCGCTGCTTGACTGGTATTGCGTCCGACATCATGGGTATGTTGTGAGTCACAACACTCAGATCTACCCCCTGAAGCTCCTTTAAGGACCAGGCAAACACGTCTATATACTCTCTCAAGAGAGCGACAAGACTCGTTTCTTCTTCACTAGTTAAGTCGTCGGCAATGAATACTGGTCGGGGTGTTTCCCCTTCTTGGCCTAAGTCTACCTCCTTGACTTTGGTTGGTCCCTCGATTGGTTCGCTCGTCTAACCTTGATGTTCGGCACCTAACAGAACTACTATCCTATCCTCTTTTTTGAATTTCATGAAGCGTTTAGGGAGGTCCTATGGCTTTCGTTGTTCTTCTGTTCGTGTATCCCTGGGTTGCTTTGCCTTTTCCTACCTTAACCGTCTGCGCCTCAGGTGGACGGGTAGGTCCCCCTTGGTACGTTGGGCGGCCTAGGGATCTCTGGATCACTATCCGAACTAACTTCTGATTCAGAGTCAAACCCTCCGTCTTTACTAGAAGAGGTGGTCTCCCCTGGTGGCCGCAGTTCAGATGGTGATTCAGTCCTAAGTATTGATGTCGTTTTTGGCTAGGCTAGGCCTGCTTGCTCAAGGTCTATGGATCCTACACGTTCCAACCAAGCGCGATCACATTCCATGCCCATGACTCCTCACTCTACTCTAAGGGTCTACCTTTTCTACGGCTTGGTGTCTGCTTGTATTTGGTCAATTTCTCATCCTTCAGTGTCGTATTCTATGGTATCTACTTCACCCTCGCTCTCATCACTGAAGGATTGGCAGTCTTTATATTTGTTGCTAGAATCTTTGTCATACGACTGCTCATCGTCTCCTAGGTTTTGGTATGCCCCGTGTCGTTGATCAGGAACTAGAGCCCAGTTATACATGAGGTTTAAATCATGCACCCTGGTCCATTGCCACTTGGATTCCTCTAAGAGATCCTGAAGTGGTTTGAAATTTGCAGCTGGATTGCCAGCTAGCTAGTCTGTTAGGTATTCCAGTATCCCCTGGAGTTTCCTTTTGTTGGATAGTACGTGGAAGGTGACAGGCTTAGGCTTTCCACGGAGGCTTCCTACCATCATGTAGACTGGTGTAGAGAGTGCTCCATTAGACATGCCAATCGTTTTGATGGCTTGCTCATACACCTCATGATCTGAGAATCACTGGTCGATTGTAGCGAGAACGTGCATCCAATCCCGCTCATCCTCTGGGCATGGGATACTCTTGACCTGAGTGTTCCCCTTGAGCATAGCAGAGATGGCATCTAGGTCTTCCAAGTGTCCATCTCTATTCTTATGGCATCCATTCTATTGCCAAGGAAGATCAAGCCGTTACCCCAATCTTCGATGACTCGAGCATTGTGCATCTAGGGTCGACCTAATAGGATATCGTAGTCCACTCCCTTCATGATTATAAAGTCAACAGAGAACTGGACACCTGCGATCTTCACTGGCCAATTCTTAAGTACCCTGAATGGCTTTACTCTCATACCGTTTGCGAACGTGACATTAAACCTAGCAGTTTCCACAGGCAGGTTTCCCCAAGTCTGGAGCACTGCGTGGCTAAGCACACTAACCCTAGCTCCCATGTCTACGATTCCCTTTCTTGTTGTGTCACCTAGGGCTAGGACTAGTAAGACCGCATGCATCTCAGAGCCTTCCCAAAAGGCATTGACGTGCAAGGATTTAGGCACAGATTCCAGCGTCAAACTTGGTAATTGCATTTCTGCATCATGATCTTGAGGGTCTGCCGTGACCTGCTATTGTGACCCTTCGACCCACTGCTTAAGATCTTGCCATAGGGTAGGATGCTGCTTAAGCAAATATCCCAGGCTAAGTGTTACAGGGGTGGTCACTAGCGTGGTCAGGAGATCGTTGGATACTCGTCCTTCCCCTAACCTAGATTGTCTGGGCCAATGGCCGCGGCTGATCTGCGGCTCTGTCGCGTCAAGGCTTGGTCTTAGCAGCACTGCTTGTGGTACGGTTGCTTCTACTAACTTAGGTTGAGGTGGTGATATCGGCGTGCTTATGCTGGAGAGGTCATCGATCGCGTCTTCTACGATGGGCTCAGCATCTTTGAGGTGCTCTTGAGCCTCCTTTACCCATTCCTTCACCTTTTCTATGGCCTCTAACTGTCGCTTCGGATGCAGGTATTCCCCTACCTTAGCGCTTCCTTTTTCGGCCGTCTTAGGGGCTGAAGTCTCTTCCTCTGCGTCTGAAACCTTCTTTCCAGTAGGCAGAGTCGTAGCACTCTCGACGAACTTAGCTTCTGATTTATTCTTTTCCCACCTGCGGCTTTTCTTCCCTATCTAGGTTGCATCAAGATTGCTAGGTCCTGGCAGAGAGATGCCGGCCTGCTTCGTTTGGGCTCGGGTCATGACCCGCAATGGAATAGGTGTGGTCTCCCCATCAAGGTTTTCGACACCAAACAGCCCCAATGGGACAGATGGTAAGTTGGCAGAGCTAGAGGATGGCTTCCGCCTTGGGCAATCTACGAAAAGATGGTTGATTCCACACTCTATGCACCTTTGGTCATCCTTGTCTTTGTTTTGCTGCTCTCTTTCAGGGCAGCGTGATGAGACATGACCGAGGTGACCAGAAGTCCAACAAGTGACTGGATCCTGTGGCTGCCCTCCTAGGCCTCTACCTCGTCCTCGTCCTAACGCCATCACCGGTACGGGTCGATAATCCATGAGGACCGTGTTACCCTCATCGTCGTGCAAGACATAAGGGTATATGTAGGTCTCTTCATCATTCGGCTCCTCCACGTAGTGTACTGGAGCATCGCTCGGTGGGTGGGTCACGTAAGGACCAGGCGGTCTAGGAATGCCGGTAGGGTTGATGTCCATTCTAGGGACAGCTGGCTTCATATCGTTAGGCGCGGGAAGAGCCAATGGGGCTCCCCATCCAAAGAATGGCTACGGCCTGTTCGCTAGATAAGGTTGGCCATAGGGTTGCAAATATGGAAGTCTTCTTGATAATCTACAATGCACGACATCATGGCAGAACCTACTGCAGTTAGCATAAGGTCTTGACCTAGGGTCTTGACACTCGGTCGATAAGTGGTTTTCGCCATAGTATACGAATTGGACGTGCGGGCGTGTTGGTCGTCTCAACATGTCTTGCAACTTGGCTTATTCCATCTTGACCTAAGCCAAGCCTTGGTTTGTCTCGGTGGCCTTCCCTTTATCTTGGGATGATGGGATTGACCACTCACTAGAGGCTGACATTCTCTCTGAGCTTCGCGAGTTGGTCTCCTCTATGTTCGAGCCGCTGGAGCTCTGCTCTTTCAGCTGATCATCGACTCTGATGGCTTCCTCAAACACTCTAGCTATCGTGTCTCGTTGCAAGCTTGAATTGGCTGCCAAAGCCTTATATAACTCCTCATCTTGAATTCCGTTGATGAATATAGTTGAAACTGCTCTTTCAGTCGATTGCTCACCCAAAGGGATTCTCTTGAAGAGACTCCTCACATGGGTCACGTAGATCCTTGAGGTCATTGAAGTTGGCTCGCTCTACAGCATCTAGGCTCCTATACCCTTGTCGCGTAAGCAAAGCCCAAATGCTTGTGAGCATTGAGTTTGGTCATTGAGGCTGTTGGCTTGGGAGAGTTGCTCAAACTGCTCAACAAAGGTGTATGGGTCGTCATGAGGTTGATAGTTATCGATTTGCTTGGCAATAATTGGTATTTTGACCTGGCTTTTTGAGCCTTGGTTCACCCCTAATCCTATGAGCAGCGACCTCGATAGTGCGGTGGCACTCTGCTCTACTGCTGTATTATCGAGCAACCATTTCATGAGAAGCTCGCTCAACGTCAAGTCTCCCTCTAGTGCTCTCTCATGGTCCATTCGGTTTTGGCTAGCCAAGTTCAGTACTCGCTGCACCTCATGCAGCTCCATGCTTTGCCTTTGGCTCCTAGCCTGCTTATCCCTATTGTACTCGACTATGCCGTGCAATGCTTTGCGGGCTAGCCTTCTCTCCTCTTCTAGATCTGCAATTATTATGTCTGCTATCCTGCCACGATGCTCATACCAGGCATGCATGTCGTAACTACTCACCAGCTGCTGAATAGCATCTGGGAATACATTCAAATCGAGCTCCTCATTAGACCGATGATCTGAGCTCTCCTCCATCATGGTCAAGTCCTCACGCTCCACTATACTGTCGATCAGGTTGAATAGACTTGACAGATCCTCGTCGTTGGCGCTCCTTGCTTGATCCTATTCTGCGCTTTGATGGTTTGTCTATGTCTTGGGTCCTCTCCTATTGGTGGGTTCCTTGAGTGGTTTATCCGAGTGAGTTCCTTTGGTTATTGAATACAAACCTCAACTTATGGTCGCTCGATGAGTTGTGTCGTTTCTCATGCAATTGTGCCCAATCAGGCTTTCATCTTTCTTAACTGTACTTCAAGTGCGAAAATTCAATGTGAGTGCAGCAAGCAATTCCTCAGCGTCTTACACACTCTTGCTTGGATAGGCTTGTTGATCCATTTTCTGGCCGTTTTGTCAGGGTTTAGGGTTTTCTCGTATGTCGCCTTGTTCGTTTTTTGTCAATCTGTTTTTACAGCTCAGCGGTTCGCATCTAAGTCCTTGGGTCTAGCAACTACCCACTTCTAGCTGCCAAGCGGCTGGCACTACAATTTCTCTTATTACGTGTGCCATAATCAAGTTCTGAGTGCCTGAAGGGTTTGAAAGTTTGCACTGCTGCGTATTTATCGAGTTAGGTCAAAT
Source organism: Lygodium microphyllum (assembly GCF_053477565.2). NCBI lineage: Eukaryota > Viridiplantae > Streptophyta > Polypodiopsida > Schizaeales > Lygodiaceae > Lygodium > Lygodium microphyllum. The sequence goes on along the minus strand of NC_141161.1, from coordinate 91,836,768 downwards.
TTCTAAAAATTTTGATAAAAAGTTGCGCTCGGACCAACTGGTCCGAATTACAGGGTCCGAGTAGGTCACTTGGATGGGCCAAGGCACAGGGCCGAGGGCCAAATTTCGGGGATAGACTCGAACGGTTTTGATTTGAACAGGCCGAATGGCGAATTCAAACAAGGTGATTCGGGCAGGCCGAATGGCACTTGGACCAAGGGCCGAATTTGGGATGTGGCCGAGGGCCGAATTTGAGACTCGGACGGGTCACTCGGATGGGGCCGAGACCGGATATACCACGTGGTAAAAAGTTTTGACTTGGACGGCCGAATGGGTTGACTCGGACAATTTTCCTCGGACGGGGTCCGAGGGCCGAGTGAGTGGGCCGAGTGACAAGGGCTGAGGGCCGATTCTGGGACTCGGCCCAGGGAAGGCCACTCGAACAGGCCAAACGCAGCGCGCGTAACCCGCGCGAACATGATTTTGATCAATTCACCAAATGTAGGCCAGCACTATGGCCATGCACTTCCAAATCCTATCTAGGGAAGTAGAGGGAGAGATTCATATACCTGAATGGGCCAGTAAGTGTGTCGGTAATGTGATCGAATCGATATGGGCTGGAGCTCTATATATATATACACACATATATATATATATATACACACATATATATATATATATACACACATATATATATATATATACACACATATATATATATATATATACACACATATATATATATATATACACACATATATATATATATATACACACATATATATATATATATAGACACACATATATATATATATAGACACACACACATATATATATATATATATATATATATATATACACACACACATATATATATATATACACACATATATATATATATATACACACATATATATATATATATACACACATATATATGTATATCTCTCACTGAAATGGCACAAATGAGCTCTCCCTTGGTCTCCTGGCTCTTATATCCCTTCCCAAGTGTGCCGTTGATGCCCCCAATCACTCACTTGCCAATCTTAGGCATCACTAGCGAGCATTTGACCCATTTTGCATGATTTTTTCCCTCTTTTTCCCTATTTTGAAACAGTAATCCCTCACCTTCTCCGGTTTGATTTCCTAATTCTAACCTATGCTAAATGCAACAAAAATTGAAGGCAAAAAGCTGAAATAGATTCTCCATGCTTTCCAATCATCAAAAAACCAAAATATCCCAAAACACTTACTTGTTTTGAAGATCAAAGACACCCAAACTTCTTAACTATCTCAAGCTCCATTTCGAGGATGAATCCCCTACTTCGATGCTCGATATGAGGCACGCAAGTGCTCAAGCTTGAATCCGTTGGTCCCAACAACGGAACCAAAATGTGGGAGCTTTCGCTCAACCGCCAAGACCCACAGACTGCTTATTGTTTCAAGTGTTCCAAGCGAGCTCTAATGGCTATCTCTTACCTAGCCGACGCGCCGTCGATCCTACGAGTGTAGTGAGCTTACCTTGATGCTTGATCGAGTACCCTCCTCTCTCTTGCACTTCGGTAGCTCCACGATTCTTGATCCTTTAATTACAGATCTGAAATCTATGCTTCTAAGTGGTCATTTATTGCTGGTTGGTACTTGTTTGTACCTTAGTCACTTGGGTGACAGTTTTGGACATACATTTGCTGGTTTTTTTTTTGTTGTCACATTTGGGCTGAGAATCATGGCTAACAGCAATGATAGTAGTAATCTAATGCACATAAAAAAGCTTGAAGGAGCACATAACTTTGCAGTTTGGGAAAAACAGTGCTATAATATGTGAATAAGGGGAAGGAGAATCTCTGGCCTGAATATCACCCTGCGTAGTAACATATCTGGACCCTCGTGGTGAAAAGTAGCCTCCATCTCCAAGCTCCATCCTCCATATATAGCGGCGGCGGCATGGTGATGAGCTCCCTCTCTCTCTCTCTCTCTCTCTCTCTCTCTCTCTCTCTCTCTCTCTCTCTCTTCCTCGCAAAGCTTTAAGCTCTCTCGCTCTCTCTTTCATTCTTTCTCACAAATGTTTTCTCGGCGAATGTTACGCTCGGGTTTTCAAAACTTTTTCCCCAGACCGGCGTCGCTATTTGCGTCTCTATTTGCGTCGCTATTTCCGTTGCTATATGCGTCGCTATTTTCGTCGCTATATGCGTCGCTATTTGCGTCTCTATTTGCATTGCTATATGCGTCGCTAATATAGCAACGCATATAGCGACGCAAATAGAGACGCATATAGCGATGCATATTAGCGACGCATATAGCGACGCAAATAGAGACGCAAATAGCGACACATATAGCGACGGAAATAGCGATGCAAATAGAGACGCAAATAGCGATGCATATAGCGACACCGCTTTTTTGTGTCGCAAAATGGCCGTCGCTATTGCCCCATTCCCTTGTAGTGAATGTGCTTAATGGGTACACCTATAAGAACTCATCTATATTATATGCGTTGTCATGTCGCCACATGGACACAGTGTAAAAAGACCTAGAGCGCATCATCATTCGACTTTCTTATTGATCTAGAGAGTCAATGCCATATTAGTCATTAATGTCATTGTCTATAGTATGGATGGTCTAAAAATACTAGATTTTTGGACAAAACTAGCATATTTTTGCTATTTTGCGTCTCTATTTGCGTCGCTATTTCCGTTGCTATATGCGTCGCTATTTTCGTCGCTATATGCGTCGCTATTTGCGTCTCTATTTGCATTGCTATATGCGTCGCTAATATAGCAACGCATATAGCGACGCAAATAGAGACGCATATAGCGATGCATATTAGCGACGCATATAGCGACGCAAATAGAGACGCAAATAGCGACACATATAGCGACGGAAATAGCGATGCAAATAGAGACGCAAATAGCGATGCATATAGCGACACCGCTTTTTTGTGTCGCAAAATGGCCGTCGCTATTGCCCCATTCCCTTGTAGTGAATGTGCTTAATGGGTACACCTATAAGAACTCATCTATATTATATGCGTTGTCATGTCGCCACATGGACACAGTGTAAAAAGACCTAGAGCGCATCATCATTCGACTTTCTTATTGATCTAGAGAGTCAATGCCATATTAGTCATTAATGTCATTGTCTATAGTATGGATGGTCTAAAAATACTAGATTTTTGGACAAAACTAGCATATTTTTGCTATTTTGGATATTATTTCTTATAAATATTCTAAAAAGATATGAAAATTTCTAGAATAGGGTGACATGCAAAAGGCAAGTTTCTTTTTCAACCAATTTTGGATATTTCATGAAAAAAGAAGGGTTTTCAAAATCGCGCAGAGCGGTACTATCGCATTTTATAGGCAGAAAACAACACTTCGAACTAGGAGGAGTGATCTGGAAGACTCTAGAAGAATCCTTACCAGCTATCCTGGGGTTTTACCCCTCTTTGGGAGCCCACGGAACCATCAGATTTGTGGTTTGAGCAACAAAGAAGAAGCTACTATTTGATGCATATTTTTGGTCTATGAGGGAGCTCTAGGAGATCTAATGCTTGGAGATTTCTTCAGAGTAGTGCTACACAAGCAATTTCAGGTTCTATCAATACATAGCACTTTGATTCATTGTGCTTTGTCTTTATCTTTTGTACCTCTTGTGTATTATTTTTCTTCTCTTCTATCTCCTATTCTCTATGTCCTTCTCTCTTTGATCCCTGGTGGATGCGACCTTTTGACCAAAACCCCTCCGACATTGGTGAACCCAACGTAAAAGGTTATTGGAAGGAAAGATAGGATGGGAGAACCTTCAAGCATAATTTCTAGTGATATTTTGCAACAATTAGTGCAGAATATGAACATGCTTATGCAGATACAACAACAACATCAGGTGATGTAAGCTTTTGCTCAAACAAAAACTTTTGTGATTAATGCTCTGTTGACAATAGAGCATGAGATGAAGTTGTTTGATGGAAAAAATGTATCCGCATATTTACATACCTATGCTCAAAAGATGGAGTTCTTTCGGGTAGCTCAACTTGCATGAAGTCGCTATTTTTTATGAGTCACTGTACATGAATTGAAAGTGCAAATTATTGAATTGTACATGTAGGATACTGATTGGGTAGCTTTCAAGAAGATACTCAGGGAATAATTTTACATTGAAGACACTTGTTTGATTACCCTCAAGAATTTCTAAGAGTGGGTTCTACAACCCAATAAGGGTCTTATGGCTACTACAGAGTTACTAAGAGAATTTGAAAGTCGATTTGAGCAGTTAGACATTACAGAACAACAAACTCTTGCAAGTAAGAAAATTGAATTGTTTCTAGAAGCGGTAGATCCTAAGCTTCAAGAGAAGCTTGAAGATTTGTTAGAGGATCATAATACAAAGACAAGGCTTAAAAGAGAGTGGAGGTATGTCAAGGAAGCTATTATTGCATTGGTGAAAAAGCATAGAAGAAGATAAAGATTGCACATATCTAGCTTGCCCACTATTACGGGCAAAACAGTTGACGTATAAAGTAAGCTATCCACTTTTGTGGCTTACCCTATGGTTGCACCTACTATTCCTACTGTTAGAGAAGATGTATTAGACGAATTGGTCAAAGGCATATGTGATCTTCAATTGAAGGTTGCAAAATTGGATGAGAAAGGACAAGAGGAAAGGGGATGGGCAGTAGCCCCTAAACCAGGGAAAAGATGTATGTGGTGTGATAGTTTGCAGCATGAAATGAAGGATTGTGCTGCTTATCAGGAAGCCTTAGCATAATAGCTCATCTTTTGGAAAGATGGAAAGATCCATGCACAAGAAATGGGATTCTCTCTTGCTTTGAATTTTGGAAAGGGTAGCATGCAAAAGTTGTTGGAAGACTTGGCTATCTGAAATGCTTATGCGGCTGTACATGCTTCTACTTTTGGTCTACAGTTGGATAGAATACCTGGCCAAGTGATGGTTGGTCCAAAGGCTGCAATGTGGATACATGATTTACATACATCTGAAAAGAGAAAAGTTATTGATAATGAAATGTCTCATGCAGGGCAAGACATTCACCCGGGGGCTCCACTAGGGTTTATCGTATGGTACCACGTGAGTGTAAGGGAGGGGGTTATTTAAGGCAAGGAAGGTACATTTTCTAAGGTAAGGTCCCATAAATAGGGGGTAGATAAGGAATTTTTCCATATATTTCTTGCACACAGGTGACGACTCCTTATTACTACTAGTGAATCCCCCGTGCACATTTGTGACATAATTGGCTGAAAGATGCATATTTAGCAAAAGTGCAAAACACAAATGTACTTGTAGAAGAGAAATAGAAGAGAGATGAAGATAATGCAAGGAAATCTAAGAGAGTGACAAGAAGAAGTGTGGATCAGCCTAAAGCTACAAATCACCCACCTCTCGAGCATGTTATGGAAGAGGTTTTACAGGAACAAAGATAGGATAACAAACAAAAAGGCAAACATCTGGGATATAAGCTACAGTCTAATATTGAGACAGTCATAGATACCTTGAAAGATCCTGTAGTGGAAGAGTCAGTCATTGCATCTATAGATTTTCTTAATGCATCTGAAAAGGTTTACAAAGATCATGTTTTACTTGATGTAGGGACTCAAAGGGAGATTGGTGACTTGTTGGATGCACATGATTTGTAGGATACAATTATCGTTTATGAGACACTTCATGAGCTCAAGGATATGTCTTTACATGATGTTATATGTAATGCTTCACAGCTACAAAATGTTTCCGATGCTTTGTCAGAGGCCTTGATAGGAAATTCTAAGATGCTTCAAGATATGGATTGCTTCACTATTTTTGGTAATGGTCAGCATGTATTGGATGCAAGTGAGGCTCAATTTATGTTTGATGTGGTACACAATTGTCAGTATAAGCATATTTCTGTGTACTAGACTTTGAAAGAGCAGGCATGTTGCTATGTATTTCTTAATGGGTGCATTGATAGCATGTATATGTGTAATGAATGAAGCTGAGAGAAAAGAGGAGAAGTGCTGAAGAGAGAGATAGAGAGCAAGAAGAGGAGAAAAGAAGACTAGAAAAGGAGAGAGAAAGACAGATAAGAGGAGCGAAGGAAGGAGAAAGCCATGGAAGCTGGAGATGAAGGTGAAGAGTATATTCTTGATAATGCATATATTCATCATGTTTTATAATCTTTCCATGCATAAAATCTTTTTTTTTTGTTTATCTTATTATTTATTATTGGATTTTTTGATTTTCTGATATGTAGAGCTTGAATGGACCAAGACACAACATTATACTTCATATGACCCCATGTGAACACCACAAGAACCATACAAACACACAAAAGCCTCAAATTTTCCAAAATCTTATAACTCTCGCATTGCAAATTTTCTCCATTTTCATTTTAATTATGCAAACAGCAAGAATCGAGTGAGAATTCTGAATTTTCAAGCACTAAAAATCATATCCAATCATTTGAAACCATTTTTCAAAACTTGTGCAAAAGATTCATCATAAAACATAAAAAATGAGCCTTATACATTTAATTTAATACAAAGCCACATGTATTTCAAAGTCAAAAGCCCTTGATGCTCTTCCATAGCCACTTAACACTCATGCATCATCACGCATCCAAAATCTATCGCTTCAGCCCATCCCTCTCTCTTATAGATTGAGGCCTAGGAACAAGGTGTAGAGAGGAGAGAGAAAGAGGAGAGAGAGAGAATGAAATCAGAGTTTTCTATTTATTCCACCATTTTATGTGCAGTTTGTGTGGTGATGCGAAGCGAAGAAATTTTCTATCTCAGTTGCTGCCTAGATGATTCCTCATCATTCCCCAAGATAGAAAATGAAGGATTCAATAAATTTGAGAGGGCCCAAAAACATTCCATCCCCCCTCTCCCTTCATGTTGAAAAAAACGTTTTTTATTATGCCCTTTTCTTAATCATTAACTTTAGAAGTTAACTGGTTCAATTTTTGCATGTTCACACTTTTCGAAAGTGGTTCTAGCCTAGACATAGCACCAAATGAGCTAGGAATCACAAACGGACTAGACAATTGGCTTAGTGGCATCGAAATCTATCAACTTGGCCTCTGTCACACACTCCCGAATCCAAAAGCTGCTTCATGCAAAATCTTGCGTGCATTAAATGGGGGTTGAAACAACCTCTGATTGAAGAACTGAGACTTGCATTGGGTTCCTGACATCGAAATGCACCTAGGAAGACTCCAGCTCCTCAATCCACAACCGTTTCATTTTCCATGAAAAAAAATATTTTTTACACCTCTCCCGGGGTATTTTTATGCTTTAAATCGGCTTCAAAAATCTTCTCTCATCATATTAGGCGAGGACTCCTATAGCGTGGTTAGTTGAAAATCATATATTTTTTCATTTTACCACATTTCTTCCTTTAGTATACTCAAGCATATAGAAAGGAGAGAGCTGAGTGTATTATGACCCAAGGAGAATAGGGCATTGGCCTCAAATCCTATCTCGATACCTAAGAACCTACCAAGATTTCCCAAGGAGGCGACACTAAATTTTTTTCTTTTGCTCATTTTTGTTTTTTCTTCAACCATTCTTATTTTATTTTTCAGCTAAATGCTATCCCTAGGAAGTCAAGGCATTGGCCTCGAGTCTCTGACTCGTCCACAAGAACCTACCATGCCTTTGCAAGGCAATGATCTGTATCTGCTCTTGGAATTTTTATTTCTTTATTTTCTTATTTCAAGGATTAAATTTCTTTTTTACACACCTTTATATTTTATATATTTTAGATATATTTATTGGTGTTTCTCTTTCATTTATTTGGTAGGCTTCCCTATCTGCCTCACAACTAATAGGGATTCCTAGAAACAGTTGCCTAGCAAGCTAGGAGAATAGGGTCGCAAGGACTATCCTTAAAAACAGCTTATAGAGTACCCAACAATGTCTTTACAAGAGGTCGACAACTACTCAAACCTCCCCAGATATACTTAGCCTAACCTTGGAACTTCCTGCCATGATGAATGCCAATTCCCAACAAAAGGAGAAAATACCCCACATACATATACTGATATAGCATGAAGGGAAAGAACTCGTAAAGGAAGGACATCACCTAGACATGGCCACATGAAGCTTTGGCACATCAAGAGGCTCTTTCTAGGTGCTTGAGCGAATATCTTTAGTGTAGCACTAAAATAAAACCCATTCATTGCACTCGCACAAAACAAACAAATGGCCCTCTTGACCTAAATTTGAGATCAAACCATTTCACTACAAAATAAACAACCATTTTGGCCTAACAAAATGTAACATTAAATCCAATAGAAATGGCCCTCTTGGCCAAATGAAAGTATAGCTATAAATTACAACATTTAGCATCCTACTTCTTTTTAAAAAACCCTTGGTCCCCACATAAACCATACTAAAACACAAAACTAGAACAAGGGTATAGTCTACTCAGACCCTATACTAATACATCAAAATATTAGCTAACCTACTACATAAATGGCAAGGGGTGTCCTACGAATATGCCGTTGAACAATCAGATGCACCCATGATAGAATAGGAAGATGGTCAATCACTACTTGGCTCATAACCTATACTAACTATCAATGACCAAAACAAGACATGTTAGCAAGTAGTCTCCATAATAGCCCTTGACTAATATCGAGAGGTAATTGTAAAATCCCCTTAGGACCACAGTTAAGAATAATATCTTCTATAAAGATATAATTAGCAAGGGAGTCTGCAAAGTGATTCTACTATCGAGGAATCAGCTGGCAAATCATTGCCTCAAAAATTGCAAGGGTGTTCAAGGTTGCACGATGGTACATCCTTAGAATGGGATCCGTCACACTATAGGTCCCATTCAATTTTTTGACCACTAAATTGTGAGTTGCCTTTGAATAGAATAACTAGCGAATACCACTATATCAGGCTAGATTCAATCCCATAAGCAAGGCTTTGTATTCCGCTATGTTATTCGTAAAAAAGGTGCCTAAATATACTCCCATTTAAAAACCCGATCGATGATGGGGATCTTTACTAACAATCCCAACATTCTCATGCTTAGTAGATCCTTGAGGAGGTCCATCAAAATATAATGGTAAACAAGGCTTTGTTGATATAACCTGCCATGGCAATCAATAGTGGTGGCAATAGACTCGAATATCCCACGTGAAAGAGCCGCCTTGCCACTCAATATTATAGTATCCTTTATTCCACATCTAGATCATTTTTCCTTGGTGGTAACACTGCTCTAAATATCGATATTCAAGATAAGGAATTCTTTTTCCTATCCAACTATCTTGGTACCCTCTTCAAGTTTAAGCTAAATCCTGAAGGACCTATAAAAGCACCAAGTCCAATGTCAGTCCCTATGCATAACAAGGCTAAATCCTGAAGGACCTATAAAAGCACCAAGTCCAATGTCAGTCCCTATGCATAACAAGGCTAAATCCTGAAGGACCTACAAAAGAATCAAGTCCAATGTCAGTCCCTATGCATAACAAGGCTTCAAGTTATTAAAGTTTACTTTGGTTTTGAACTCTACCCCTTGAAAATCTATTGAAAGGGCTATAGAGCCATTCTTTTCTATACAAACAATCTGGATCATTCCATTTGGGTTGCAACTTGCCTGGGAATAACTCACGATGGGCATCGTAATATAAGACCAATTTACCCTTAGAAAATTTATACTTCTTAGCCCAAAGTCCATGAAGCATTTTCATTTGCTTCTTCCCTACTTTTTGATGTAACAAGACTTGCAATCAAATCTCATTAGGATGTGCAAGGAAAACAAACCTTTCTTGCAACACTTCCTCTTCACCCAAAGAATGGTTTACAGCAAACCTTATTGTAGGTAGCTCAATCTCCAAAGGTAGAACACACTCTTTCCCATATACTAATTTAAATGGGATGTTGCATGTAACTCTTTTAAATGTCATATTATAAGCCCAAACAGCCACATACAACTTCTTATCCCAATCACACTTACCTTCAGATACAGTCTTGGATAAAATCCCCACAAGCTACTTATTAGTACTCCATCCTTTTCCACTAGCTTAGGGGTTATAAGGTGTGGTATTATTATATTTAATCTTTAGAGCTTTCATCAAAGCCTCAATCACTTTATTCAAAAAATGTGTCCCACGATTAAACACAAGCTCCTTAGGTGGACAAAATGGCAAACAATTTGCTCCAAAATAAAACTAGTCGTTTGCTTGGTATGATCATTCATCCTAGCATGGGCTTTGGACCATTTCATGAAATAGTTTGTTTCCACAATGTTATAATGCTTTCGTGTACGAAGGATATATATATCCTACAAATTCAATATCCCACTTCTCAAATGGTAGGATAGCCATGATAGGAGTCAATGGGTGCTTCCTATTCTCCCTATTGTCATGTCTAACACATGTATCACATCTCTTAATATACACAAATTCATCCTAGAAAATGGATGACCACCAATATTTGGCTCTCAATGCTTTTCACAAAGCTAACCGTTGCCCCTCCACAAGCCGAGTTATGACACTCTTTCAAGATAAATGGAGTCTCACCGGGCTTAGCACACTGCAACTTATTCAACAATAGCCTCACTCCCTCTTCCTTCATATAAAAGATTACATTTTTATACAAGATATAGTGCTTGAATTTCTTCATTGCAACAAAGACCATCCCAAGGCACTGCTTATCCATGTAGACATAATTAATCTTGGATACCCCCAATTTGTGAGTGGGAAACACAATCACATGGTACTACTTCTCCTTCCAAATTTGGGCTAAATAGGAGCTAATACTATACATCGTAGCCCCAATTTTTGACTGGCAAACACAATCGGATGGTGCCACTTCTCCTCCTAAATTTGGGCTAAACAGGAGCTGATTTTGTACATGATAAATGCTAGAAATACATAAAATATCTCGCCTCTTTTAGTTTCTTTCAGGATTGGTGATTTTTCCAATCCTTTCTTCACATTCTTGAAGGATACTTGACATGGATTATTCCAAATGAGCAGATAGTTAAAGGACAATAGATTCATCAATGGCAATGTCCTCTCAGCCAAGTGCATTAAAGAATCATCCATAATAGCCAATTGACTATAAAAGCTATGCACTTCTTTAGGAGTATGTGTTGGACTCATAGCAATGATAACCTTTATCTTTTTAGGATCGGTTGCAATACTAGCTGAGCTAACCACATGGCCCAACAATAATCCATAGGGCACTCCAAAGATGCATTTCCTTGGATTAAGAGAGCAATGAAAAACTATCTATAATGTATTGAAGAGCACTACCATTTCATCAAAGAGAAAGTTATGGATGGAGAGATAGACTTAGTACATGTCAAGACCAATGACCAAGTTGTGGATTTCTTTACCAAAGCATTAGGTGAAGATAAGTTTGAGTACTTTAGAATGCACTTTGGATATTGTATCTACAAGCTCATTCTAAACTTGAGGGGGAGCATTGAGAAATAAGATATAGGTTAAGTTTATATCCTATGTATGTATAAATAAAGAGAGGCTTTGTGTGAAGAGACTTAAAGGTCAAAAGGTACCTATCACTTTAGTGTGATAGTTTGTGTGTATCTTGTTGACAAAGGTATAATGAAGAAGAATGAACATGAAGAAAAATAATATTTATTGAGCTTCCATATCTTGTGCCATTATCCCTTTGATTCTTTTCAATGTGTAAAAGGACTACTTATTAATAAAAGTTGAAGACAAACTAGCAAAAGAATAGGGATTTTTAAAATTATACTTAGAAAAGAAACATTTATATTATGCGTATGGTCCTAGAATGTGTGAGTTGTCATTTAGAGTGAGTAGAAAAAGATGGCTTAGGTGGCTTTAACCTTTACTATTTATCTAATGTAAGGAGGTTCTCTTGGAGGTAAGAGACACGCTCATCTTGGTTTCATCTTTTCTCTCTCTTTTGTATGATATGTCAAATTGGTGGAGATGTGGGGTTGTTAGGGTGTGCTTTCTTTAGTTTCTTTATTCTTCCCTATAGCCATGGCACCCTTTCTCACTTCCTTAGACTCTCTCCCATATGGCAATGCATTATCAACACCTCACATTCCCCTCCCACATATTCAAGCGGCTTGAGTAGGCGCCATCAACACTGGCCATGTGCAAACACTAGTATAGTGTGATGGGCCAATGCATGATACTTCCTTTATAAAAATGTGTGATATTCAGGCATCGTTGTCGTAGATTTCGTGTAAGGGCTGCTGAACACGGAATTCAAGTTGCAACAAGTAAAGAGACTAACAAGAAGAAATCGAATTTTTGATGCCAAAGTTCACTAAGCTCCTTGTCAAGAGAGTTACATGAGGTTCATGTTCAGAAAAATCTGAAGTATCTCTTATCCAGCTTTGCAACTAGGTGTTTAAGATCAGTTTTGCCTTTGGCACATAGACTTGTTAAAATCTGTTGGGTATTCCTGTTCACTGTGCTAGTAGTATGGCTAGTTTTGAACTTTGAACGTTTCAACAAACCAGAAAATGCTATGTTTGTCAAACTGGCTGCACTAATAAATACCTCATAGTCTAAACAGCATTCTCGTTCCTTGTGAAGCCATCGATGTATCACTGCTGATGTATACTGCCTGAGAAGGGAGGTTTCGAAGATTATCAAAGCATTGAGTAGTCAAAGGCAACCACAAAAGACAGCAGCGATTGCAAAAGCTCATGTTCATCCGCATCTCATAACTCGATAAACTATTAATTGTCGCATCTGCTCCCAGATCTGCTTTGTTCTTCAAATTCCATCAACTGACCTCAAGACCAATAAGTCTCTTCTTTGACAGAGACTCTATCATTTCATTCAGCTTTCCTCCAGTTTTTAGAGTCTGAGACATTCACTGTATCATATACTGACTGATCTGTAGAGAAGGTCAATTATGTGGGCCTTGAAGAGGATTATGAACTCGACTTGACATTAAACAGGTTACAAATGACAGAGAGGCGCCTGCACCAATGCATTAATGCTGTTCTGCATTCTCTGGGACAGTGGAACCATTGCATTAATGCTGTTCTGCATTCTCTGGGACAGTGGAACCCCTCGTTAAGTGTCTGTGTAGCTTAATCCACAGTTTGTGTGATTACTTCTAACATTCTGAAAATCCATCTTCCTTCTTCAAGCTCAGGATACTTGTCATCCAGTTGTGTAGCCGCATTTTTGATCCTCATCTCCATTGCTGTTCGCTTCTTCATTGTGAGAAGAAGATTATACCAGGAATTCACCCTTGACGCAGTTGCACCAGGCAAAAGTCCTTCCAACGTTTCCAAGGGTATTGCTAACACTTCTTCTGGCCGGGCACCGTTGAGAGATAGAATGAGAACAGCACACAAACCTTTGGTCAACTCAGAATCACTATCTTCTCATCAACAGTAACAAGTAAAGATGGAAAGGGCTCACAAGTATTTCTGCCTTCCAACGTGGCCATCTCCATTCGTCCCGTCGTGCAGCCTTTCGTCACTATCGCCTTCGTCTTTCTTCGGCACATTGATTACTCTTTCTTCTATGCTTTCGTCATCGTTCCAGTATTCGCTGATGTTCCCTCTGTTTGTCCTCGACTATTTGATAGTAGGCAAACCAGTTAAACAAATCCTCTTTGCTCAACGAATTGATGTCGAAAGGCAGGATTTTTCAGTGAACTCATAAGGTGTTGATATGGCACAGAGCAACCGCTCTTTCCATAGACCTGATGCTCTCCAGTTTTTCATTCCTCCATGTTCTTCTTCAGATCTTCCTCTTCAGCTTCGTCTTCAGAGTTTGCCCTCCTAGTCCGTTGTCATATTCTGCAGAGCCCACGGTTCTCCTTCAATTTCACTGTGGCTTCCTTAACGGCCTCAGCTTCTTCTTCTTCTTCTTGGCCTTTCCTTCCTTGTCTTCGATGCTTTGTCTTCCAAGCTCATCAACTTTGGCTTCTTATCCTTCAGTTTTGCTGCGTCCTCGGTCTCCTCAGCACATTGTCCTTCTCTCGCCGTAGTTGCTTCTTCACTTCCCTGTCCATCCTCCTACTCGTCCACTTCTTCACCTGCATCGTGGTCTCATCCTTGTCTTACTGCGTCATCAAATTCAGAAGATTACGTCGAGCTCCGTCCCTATCATAGCAGCACTTCGCTTCCTCCCTATCATAACAGCACTTCGCTTCCTCCCTATCATAACAGCAGTCTCTCTCTCCTCCATCTTTCGAATTCTCCCCCATCCGTTTTTGCCGCCACCACTCGATAATCTTAGACAAATCTAAGAATAGCTTTTTCTATTCTTTCCCCTTTTCTTTCTCTGTAACGGTGCAGAAAAAAACCAAGGAATCCCCCAAGCATTTAGTATTACCAAAGCATCCTTTAAACTTACTCCATAAAGTGATGTTCCTATGCCACATCCAAGGATCCCACCAGCAAACTGACCTAGAATTTACCAACAAACATCAAGCCAAGGGAACTTCCCTATACTTGCAAATCCTGTTGTCAATGCTGGGTTCACTTATGCTCCAGTTATGTGCCCAAATGAAAAGATAACAAAGATGATGCTAAATGCATCACTTTCAGCAAACATATCCACCACAGCAGTCCCAAGTGCTGTACATACCCAGCAATAAGTGCATTCCAAGAGTCTTCATCTCGACAAGGGAACCCGTTCAGCACTCCTTAAGCTCTGCCCATTACACATGATATTCCTGAATTTACACCTTTGTCTTCATAGCTTAAATGTCAGCTTCTATAAAGCTTCCTTTGATTCCACGGTATCCTGCACTTTTCTTCGAGTTCATCATTAAAATTATCAGCTGGATAATGTCCTTTGGCATCAGTTTTTCATATTTGTCTAATACACGTACATCATGCATCCAAACAAAATCATGCGCATGCACTAAGGGAATATATACATTGGATGCGGATTATTAAAATGCATCACACAAACAATGAATCACACGCGGAAATTAACACAAATGCACAACAAAAGAAATGGAGGTGTATACGACTCGGATGCGCAGCAACACGACATCGTGATAGCATGTTCCGCTAACATATAAAGCTATAGGAACACCTCTTTTCAAGAACTATAATTTCATATTGGAGTTTGGGCTTAAGGGATGTAGCAAGCATTGGACCTTGACATATGCATGTTTGTGGCCATCATCAGTAATACAATGCTTTACCTCTTTGGCAAGTTCCATGTAGCATTGAAGAACATAAATGACATACTTTTATCAAGGAGATCTATTGCGTGAAGAAAAAGTAGAGATTCTAAATGATGTGCATATGAAGAGCCAGTGATTCAAGCATGCTTTATTCCATGAAAGTCCTACCTTGGGTCAAGAAAGATTAAACAAATTTTGGTGTGTTAGTGAACAAATCAAATCTCCTTACAGGGTTGCTTGTTGATTTCAAGTTGCCTATAGTTGTACATGCAAAAATGGCATAGAATATTTTTATTTGTTCACTATACTAGAATATCTTCATGATATAGTAGTTTATTCTAGCAACAATTCATAATAATTGTAGAGTTTGGTAATCGACCAATACTTGAAATAGCACCAAATCTCACTTGAAGCTCATCACATGCATTATCATTGATAATGCACAATGCATTGCAAAAATATTGGTATTAAATAATGTTCAAGATATAGCAAACCTTGAATGATAAAGATGAACAATAAAAAATGTAATGTGCCTGCCCCTCAAATCGCGGGACACATCTTAGCAGCCCATTGAGAGATCAATCTAGAAGATGCCGCCCGACACTCCCAAGGAATGACATGGGGTTTGCCAACTAGGGTCTCTCAAGTGTGCCCTCACAATGGAACTTATCCGGCCATTTCCACTAGGATCGACCTGAAGTCTGGGTTCCTAGCAGTCGAGTCTTCCTAACAGCCTTTTAGCGTCGGTCTACAGCCGCTCCACTTTGTGTAGATACAATTGGACCGAAGCAGACTCATACCACACTTGGTTCAAAGAGAATGGGAAATGAGAGGAATGCATCGCTCAACCTCTCTGCCCGTAGAGCATAGTCCCATTCCGGTCCCCTAAAATGGTATGAATTAGGATTCTAACCAACATTGTTAAGGTGATCGTCCGTCCTTCCCTAACATTCATCGCTAACATTTCCTTTTGAGGAAAGCTCTTGGCTAACCGAGGCCACCATTCCGTAGGATAGACCCATTGGTCACATCCACCATTCTTCCCTCAGGGGTTGTTTTAGTTATCTAATTACCTACCACGTTATGTTTGACACATATAAGCAACTTCCTTAATTAACCCGTTAGTCACAAGTTCCTTTACGTAATTTAGGACACTGACACGAAGACAAGATAAAACAAGATCAAACACTTCCTTAACTTATCTTCAGATTAATGTTTGTCTCCTGCCCATACAGGAGAATTAAGTGTTCCTTTCTGCCTCCGCAGAAAAATCCTTCTGTCTCCTGGCAATAAAACCCGAAGGTTTATCCTCCCAAGATTTCGCCTTGTAACTAGTATCAAGGGCTCGAGATCCCATCTTGAGTCACGTAGAACACTTGTGTAGGGCCCAGAGGCATTGGGATTTACGGCCAGAGCCCTCACTGGCACCCAAACATCCTCCAACTCCAAGTAATTTCCACGGAGAGACCTCTCGCCCGACATGGATTCATAACCCCCTTGGTTAGGGTTTGGCAGCTCGTGGGGGGTAGCTAGCGCCATCCTTCCTTAATTATTCCTTTAGGGAATCAATCACAACTGAAACACCTAGCTTACAAACAATAACTAAGGAAAACATCCCTTTCATTTACAATCAAGAAAATATCATTTTCTACATCAAGCAATCAAGCAATCGTTTTTCTTATAAACCACTTGTCTTTAGTAGGATCTCCTCTTACCAAGGCAACCAGTCAATTCACTTAGAAATATCCTTTTCGAAATGACCAAGCATAAGCCTTGATCAACATTCCATTTAGAGTTAGCTTACTAGCCTAGCTTAAGCCTGGAGGATATCCATTTCCAATAATCTAAGACAAGATCCTTAAAAACAACTCACAAATACGCGTGTTTAATCACTCAATCTCTTTTGAATCCCTCTTTCCCTTGGGTTTTTCCCTAGGGTTCCAGGTTGTGAATCCTCAATTCTTTGCACATCTTTTATCGTACTTTGTAATCTTTAAAACACAATATATGGCAAGACTTGTCATACATTCTTTCCATCCTCTCTTAGTGCGATGCTATGCAGAATTTTCTAATCAAACTTATCTCGCATGCACATGGTGCGTTTAATAAATTAGTACAGCCTAAACAATCTTTAACTCTCTTCATATCTGGCAATGAGTACTTGTTCCTAAAGTGCAAGGTCCCATGTGACTTGAGTATATAAAAGTTTAAACTCAATTCACTTATCACCTCTATGCTCTAACATATGTAAAAGATAATCATATAATGCATAAAAAATCTTTCCTTGTAAGCGATCCATGAAAGTCTAAGAACCTGTTACAATTTTACCCTAATATTTCATGCAGTCTCCAAACATAAACATTGGCTATCCTAGGATAAGACAACCTATTTGTGGTATGCAAGCTCAAGACCTATCTTCCGCGTGGAATGCAAGTTAGATGACACATTCTCTATGCTTCTGTGCAGTTGCATCCTATGAATGGAAACTAACATTTCATGTATTTATTTTAATCACGGAAGTAAACCATGAATTATAGTTAACAAATCATGCACTAAACTAAGTGAAAGTCTATCATTTTATGTGACATATTATGAAAACATTATCATTTCATGTGGCGGAATGAAATCAATAGTTCTTCCCTAGGCCAAGGAGAACCTGGTTCCGTGAGACGGGGTCTAGAATTGTGCTAATTCCCGCGTTGGCTATACCCAATGTTTCATTAATGTCCGCAATTCCAATGGCTCCATTTGCACCATGAATTCCACCTATACTTGTCCCTTGAGTAACTATGGTAGCTCCCACCATCTTCACTCCTTCTTTGCACTTGGGGGCCATGGTAAGTAGCTAGCCAAAAAAACTCACTCTTCTTCCCTTCTCTTCCTTCTCTTCTACTCCTCTTCTCTCTCTTCTCTCTCACCCTTCTTCTTCTCCTTCTCTTTTCCCTCCTCTTCTCTCTTTTCTCTCTCACCCTTCTTCTCCTTCTCTTCTCCCTCCTCTTCTCTCTCTTCTCTCTCACCCTTCTTCTTCTCCTTCTTTTCTCCCTCCTCTTCTCTTCCTACCTTCTCATCTTACGGCCAGTGGCCTGGCGCAGTGGGGGGGGGGGTTTCCCTGCCCAAGCTTCCACATGAGCAGTCGTTGCTTCCGCCAGGGGGGTTCTTGCATAGTGCCGTGGAGGGGGGGACGAGCTCGCAGCAACGGAGGGGGGAGGATTCTGTCTTCGGGGGGAGAAAGGTCACCGCCTGTCAATTCGTGGGGAGGAGGGGGAGCTTCCGCCTTCTCTGGTGAGCCCCCTTGGGGGTTTTATGGAGGTGGTGTGGGGGGGGGGGGGGGGGGGGAGATGACGTCCACCCACCACCTGGGGGGGCTGCATGCCCCCCCCATCTTCCACATAACACACACACACTCTCTCTCTCTCTCTCTCTCTATCCACGCCATGCACACGGCAGGGGGGAGAGGGAGAGATAAAAAATTTTGTCAATTTTTTTTAAAAAAAAGGGGGGGGGGAAGGGTTCCTATGGGGGAGTACAGGGACATTGCCAAAAAAGAGTTCAAACCCTACCCAATGCACTAAATCAATTCTAGCTACCAAGAACTTATCTAGATTTACCTTCAATAGGCCATATAGATAGGGATAGCAACTAAATGCATGGTTCTAATGTCAAGAGACTCTCCATGCCTTCTAGCAATTTTCCCAAGTAGGCATACCAACCCTACTTACCATCATCCATATTCACCATGATGTTGTGTGTCTGGTGATTTTTGTTGAGTTCCCTTTAGTCATCTAAGTCATTATATGACCATTAGTCCCAAATGAGGAGATGAAACATGTCCCTTAGTCATGTCAAATCATCCAAGCCTTATATTTGAACTATATGATCACATATGCTAGACTGAGTATGTTTTCTATCCCCTTTTATTATCATTCATAAGCCCAAAATTAGAGATAATATAACACATATGCATATTTTTGATATGGTAGTCTATGATGCTAAGAACTGTGGACTAGTCCTACATGGTGATGAAATCCATATTGATACGATTCCTACCCCTTTTGTGTGTTGTGACAAATTACACAAAGAAGATCGCAAGATTGAGTGCGAGGCCATTTGTGCTAAAGATATTTACTAGTCATGCATCATGCATCATGCATCATGCACCCCAAGATAATAGTTAGCTCTTTGTATGTGTAAGGCTGCAACTACCCCTCCATATTATATACAAAGCCATGCTAGAAAGTTGTCACGTATATCACCATGTATGGGTAATGCTTGCATGCTATAAAGTTGTCACGTATATCACCATGTATGGGTAATGCTTGCATGTTATATGGCCATGATAAAAAAGATAATGCCAACAAAGGACACATGTTTTCCAAGTGAAAGTGTTCCACATAAAACCAATATCATGTACTAGCTTAAAGCTTGTTAATCACAACTAATAATCAATTAGGATCCTGTACAATAAGCTTTGTAGCAAAATAGGTGCTTGATGTATTAGCATAGAGGGAGGTGTTAAAGATAGTTGGCACCACACAACCAGAGCTTTGTAGCAACTTCATAACATTTCAAGTTTGGTGAAAAGTTTGTTGAGATATCGAGCTCCACTTGTGATATGCCAGGGTGACCGTTGTGCATTTATGTCACCGACTTGTGAGTTGTAGATGCGGTTGGTACACCGCCCATGAATAATAGCTAGATGACAGCTATCCTTATCTACTCTAGTTCGTGGCTCAGTTAATATGCCACCTTAGTTAATTGTCTTTGGCTTGAGACCCATATATAGGGTTCTTCTATTTATTTGTATAAGAGTTCTTTTTGGCTTACACAACTAAGAAGAGGAAAACTGTTTTCAGCCTCCACCTTTGTGTGTATTCCCCCATTGTGCAAGCAAGAAAGCTACAAGTGAGACTCCTTCCTTCTCTCCCACAATCTTGACATGGTATCAGAGCCTTGTTTGTGGTAAGGAGCTCAAGAAAGCAAGCCAAGCTCGCGGTGTTCTGGTAAGAGGAGTAGTGTTGCTTTCATTTTCTGTTTTGGGAGCAGATCTCTGCAGGTAGCACAGCCAGAAATTGCAAGAGTGCATTGTCTCAGGTTGAGACGCCCTTCGCGGTGAAGCAAGAGGGCAGTAACTATAATCCTATAAATTTACTAAATATAATACCATTTCTTTTGAACTCACATGGTATCTTACATGTGCTATAAGATGGACCCCCTGAGATTTAGTGATGATAAATGTTTAACACTAGACATTTCTTGCAAATTGACAATGTTCCAGTCTTTGAATGATTTTCAAAGAACATGAGGCATAAATTTTTTTGTAAGGAGTGAAATCACCTCAATAACTTTGAAATCCATAGGCCTTAGAGCTCACTAATGGAAACTTTTTGGGTTCTTTCCAAAACCCTTTTACCAATTGTGACTACAGACTCAATAGGAGACCTTATGATAAATTTTCATGAAGGAACCTAGCATAGACATTGAAATTTGCTCACAAAACTTCAATCAAATCTTGATAAATAGCAAACTTTATATATAGACTCTTTTTTAAGGTCCAAACCTTATGAAAAAAGAGCTTGGATTTTTAGTTGTATCATGTCAAAAGATGTTTTTAAAAATTTGGTATTCATAGCCTTCATGTTTAACAATTTTTGTCCCTTACACAAAATGTTACCAAGAGCTTTTGAGGAAGAAAGACCAAGCGTAAGAACCAAAGCTTCAAAGAAGAAGACTTTAATTTTAAATTCAAGGAAAACAGGCCAAATGGTACAAAGGACAAGTCCTTTTCTTGATACCTCTCTCCTCAAATGACCATTCATGTAGAATATGATGGATGCTTCTTGAAAGGATAGTCCTCGTCAAAAGATGTGTTCCCTTGAATTTTAAATTCCTTCCATTGGCTTTAGAATTAGTAGCCTCCTTGGAAATCTTCCTCCGATGATTGATGTTGTAGAATCTCCTTACATCTATTCTTCTATCTCTTCCTCACATCAAATTGAAAAGTAGCCTTGATCCTCTAACATTTTCTATTTGAAAAAATAAACCATGCTCACTTCACAAAGAAGGAGATCAATTTATAATGTTTTCCTCCTAGTTTCTTCATGGTAAACTACCACATGTCATCCATGTGAGTACTTCTCCTCTCAAGTTTGCATACAAGACTTCTCCTCCTTTTTTTCATTTTCTTCTTTTACAAAATCCAAAGGCATTTAATATTTTGGATAATATCCTTTCCTCTTTTCCAAAGGTTATGAACCATATTAATGTGAGCCTAGTGTGATGCCCTTTGAGCTTTGATACATCAAGGTAATTTAGAGAGCCCAACAAGAAATTTTAAAATGAAGGGAGTGTTTTAAAAAAAATTGATGACAATGTGAGTTTGGTGCTTCAATAAATGTTCTTGCACAAGTCTTTGAAAACCTTCATCTTTATTGTCCTTGAGTTCTTGAGGTCTTCATGAGCTTTTGTTTCTTCAAATTTGGATTGGTGATTTACTTTTTATCATTTGGCAGATCTTCATAAGAACTTCTTTGACTAATGATGTCTTCAAACACCACATTAGAAACATGCGCATGGTGTTCTCCTTCATTAGTTTTTTGCCTCCATTGTGGATGGGTCTTTGTGGATCTTCTTGAGTTTTTTTCCTTCTTGGCCTTTGCTACCCATTTTGTGATTTTGTCATGCAAAGAAAACCCTAGAGGAAAAGTATTTCCCAAGTTACTATTGTATCACAACACCAAATCTCATTTTTTTAATGTTCTTATCTTTTATCTTTTGATTGAAACCTTTGCAAATTTTTTTTCTTGTATTTACTCATAGAAATCAAAAGCATTTTGTCTATCAATTTGTGCTACTTGCAACTCAATCAATCTTTCATGTAATGGATCATTTTCTTCATTACTAGATCATTTTTTCAAGCATTTTGATAAATTATGGAGTTTTAGCTTCAATAGGAAGAAGATCTTCTTTACCATACACCAATTTGAAAGAAGAAAAACCTATGCTTTCTTTTCTTTATATGTGATACACCCACATGGATCTAGGAATTTCTAAATCCCAATTCTTTAGTCTTTGGTTAGTTTTGAAAGCATTTGAATTAACTCACTAGTGAAGAGTTCATTCAAACCATTACATTGAGGATAATAGGCTGAAGAAAAATGAATTGTGATCTGCATCTTTGCACACAAGCAATCAATTAGATCACTATTAAAACTTGGATCTCCATTTGACAAGATCTCAAGTGGAACCCCAAACTTGTAACAAACATTCTCATAAATGAATTTACCCACATTAAGTGTTCGTGTGCTTTTGATAGCCTTTGCTTCCACCCATCAAGACAAGTAATCAACAACTATTAGAATATAAAGCTTTCCTATAGGAGTGTGTGGCAAAGAATCTATTGCATCTATACCTAACTTTTCAAAGATGTCATATGCAAGAATGGTTTTCTTTAACTCAAGTTGTAAAATTCTTTTACCCATACGTTGACATTCATGACATGATTTACACTAATGATTCACATCTTTATGAATACCTTGCTTGGGGAGATTACTCATGAATATGTGTGTGCATCATGTGATTCAAAGTAAGGTATTTTTAAAATACTATTTTTATACATTTTTTACATACAAAAGGGTGTAATATAAAGGGGTTATTTATAGATTGAATAGAAAAGGGTTGTGTTTTATGAGGGAAAATCCACAAAAAATGATATTTATAAATAGTCACTGAACACACGTGATATAGAGGATATCCATATAGTGAGCCCCTCGAGATACACATGCATCCTTCAATTAAGATACTATGCAGTGTGACTTTGTATGCATAGTGCTCTCCACAAGCTTCCTCATGATTACTTTCAAAGATGTGATATATTTCCTTTCTCCATGGAACCCTTCTAAGAACAAGATCATTTCCTTTTGTAAAAAGAAAATCATCTATTATTTTATATTTACTTGCCCTTTGGGCAACCATAACTAGAAAGCTTCCAGCTTTCTTTTATCAACATCAATCACCCTTGTTGAGAATAATAGCGATTCCAATCACTGATTTAAGTCCTGTGGAGTCTCTTGCAGATTTGGAAGCTCCATCTCAAGTTCAAAGGCACTTGGTGAACATCATTAAGCTTGTAAGAAAGCCAACTTCTAGACATATACTATGAGATGATTGCTTGTAAGCACTAATACTACATCTCATAGTCATGACACTATTTCTAATTAGTATGTGGAAAATATTTTACACTAAATCTCAGTCTTGAAGAGATTAGTCTCTATCTTAAGCATATGCATTGAGTGCTTAATTGTCATTGTGAGGCTATGTGTAGGTTATAAACACATAGACCATTTTCCTCATCCCTCATCTCATCTTTAAGCACATCACATTTGAGCCTGCTACATATTAATCATATTTTTTGCTTCCGCACTTATCAACCATTGTGTAAAGGACTAGAGATTGCCATTGCCTAGAGAAATCCGTAAGACCTTCCTATCATGGCCATGCCCCATGCCAATGTTAGACCTCAAATCTGTAAGTTTGATATGGAAAAGACTTTCATTCATGGCAAGTATTAGTGAAGTATAAAATGATGGAACGGGGCTACTAGCCCTTCATCAAAGGGACCAAGGTTATTGATCTATCAAACCCACTTGATGTAGAAAATGATGGAATAGGGCTACTCGCCCAAGCCATAATCATGCTTCATCTAGAATCCTTGATTCATCACATTGACCAACTCTCCACTTCTAAGGAGAAATGGGATTAGCTTGAAAAGTTTTATGGGGCTAAAGGAAAGAACTCTAAAATTTTCCTTAAGATAAATTTTTTAAGCCTGGTGGAGTATAAGAAAGGAGAAGTCCTAGGTAAGTTCATCTCTCATATGAAGGGGCTCATGGCACATCTATCCTTAATTCAAGCTCCAATTCATGATGAATATGCCATTGCACTTCTCTTGAATTTGGATGTAAAGAAGGTATTCCCAACCCTTGTAGCTACTCTTACAAATATCCCAAATCCAACATTGGAAAGCACCATCCAATCTTGTTTAGATGAGGAGAAAATAAACAAGAAAGAAGATAGTACCAGTCAGGCATCTACTTCAACAACCCCCTGTGAGCAACTCTTGGTTCATATTGTATCCACTAAATGCTCCTTCTGCAAAAGAAGGGACATCTTGTCATCAGTACTGTTGGAAACAATATCCTCACAAAATGAAAATATCCTGAAAATTTGAAGTGCAACAAATGTAAGAAGGCAAGGCATATTACTAGTAAATGTCCTACCATCCCTGAAGTACCAAAAGATTTGGAGGCAAAATTTGTCTCCAAAACACCTGATGATCAACTTCTCTAAATCTGTATATCCTCTACTTATAAGCACTCTTGTAGCTTGATTTATAAAGGCATCCCATTTTTTTTGAGTGGGGACACTAACATGTCTTATAGTCCAATGCCACTCTGGCATTGAGCGGGGTTATTGAGAGATAGGCATGTGAGCCTTATGTATGCCAGGGTGAATGAAGTTAGCTAGGTGTGAATGAGTTGGAGGGTAGGGGGAAACCCTAACCCTAGCCATTCAAAGACTATTTAATCACTCTCAATGTAGAGGAGAGTATACCACTTGTACTTGTAAACAACTCATCAATAAGATCTTCTTCTTGTACTTGAGCTTTCTGTCCCTATTGTGCACACTTCCTCTTACTCTCACTCTGATATCCCAACACTGACATAGCCACACATGCACCACATGTCCTTCGTCTCCCACGTGTCCACCTCTACTCGTGAGTCGACCAGATCATGTATAAAAATGCATTGGCAATTTGTCTTAAGATTTTTTTAATTTACTTTGTATATTATTTGTCCTTTTCTAGGTCTCACTCTTGGCCCTTCTTTCCTACTTTCACCCTTTTGTATTTCCTATTATAATACAGCGTGACAACACCTCTATGCGATCATCTCTCTCTCGCTCTCTCTCTCTCTCTCTCTCTCTCTCTCCCTTTCTTTCCCCCCTCTCTCTATGTGTTGTTTCTTTTTTATATTGTGTTTTCAATAGAATTTGATGTTGGTTCTAATTGTTGTTTTCTTACAGAGTTTATTTGGAGTAAGAGACAAGGGTGTTAATCTCTCTCTCTCTCTCGCTCTCTCTATTTGGTTTTTTTAAAATGTTATCTTTTCAATAGACATGATGTTAGTTCTAACCTTTGTTGTTGTTTTATTGCAAATATCATTTTGGGTGACATTGCATAAGTGCTCATCTCTCTCTCCCTCTCTCTTTCTCTCTCTATCTCCCCTCTTTTCTACTATTTTTTCAGTATACCTTCATGTAAATACTAACTCTTGTTGTTGTCTTTTGTAGAGATCAATTTGGGCAAGATTTGATAGGTGCTCATTTCTTTTTCTCTCATGTGTACTCACACACTCTGTGTTGCGAGCAACATATGTGTGGTTTGTGCATAGCAAATGGAAGAAGCTCCCTCTTTCTCTCTTTATACTCATAAAATTGCAATATACAACTCATGAGAAATTAAAAATAGACTAAAAGAGAAGGTAAAGTAAGATGAAGCGACACAAGATTGGGTTCAATCTCCCCCCAACATGAAGTGGGCAGCTCCCTTCATGCCGTATTTATAAAAATATTATGAAATATTCTTTGCCCAAGATTTAGGCCCTTTACAATCACTCTTTGCATAAAGAGTTTGAGTGTACTGGAAAAGAGATAGAGTAATCTAAATTAATGGATGCTAGCAGTTGTGCATCCCACAACTCTCTAGAACCATTAATATTTTATTGAACATGTAATGAAAGAGACCTAACTATCCTAACTAAGGGGAAGGAGAGAGAGGACTGCAGAAGAAGAGGGAGAGGAGAGAGAAAGACAAGAAGAAGAGAGAGAAAGAGGGAGAAAGGAAGAAGAAGAGGAAGAAGAAGAAGAAGCCATGGAAGCTTGAGAAGGTGAAAAGAGAGTTTCTTGATAATTTCTGTGATGCCTCAAAATACCCTCTTACACCTTATATACCGTCAGTGTGACTAGTATTTTCCTATGCCATGTTCCCATGATCCCCATTCATTACAAACCATCCAGTCTCATAAAGTTTTTGTCCTAAAAAACAAGGGATGTAGTCATGGACTATAAGGGTGTGCTGTACGAAATCAGCCATAACTTTGTGTGTGGAACTCTGAATGGGACAGTTGAGGTGTCGTTACGGAACCCATGAGATGTACTTTCAGCCCATGTGGGTGGGGCAGGGTTGCAATTAGGTCAGGACCAAAACTGTTACAAAATAGAGGGTTGTCCCGAAATTACTAGTGTTCTGTCCTAGATGGTATGGCTAGAGAAAAGTATCCATAACTTCCACTAGGGAACTCCGATTGGGGCAAACAAGGTGTTGACACGGATCCCTTGGGGTGTACTTTCATCCCATGTATGGATGATGGGGCTGAAAATGGACCAGGACCAAAACTAGTACAAAATAGGTGGCTGTCCAGATGTAGATTGCAGCCCAAAACAGGTGTCATGGTTAAGTTCCAGCCGATACGGCCTCCTTGAGGTGTGGAAATTCATCCAAAATAGATGTTGGGCACCAAGAGGCTTCCTCTATTGGTAGGCCTTGCCATTTGATCAGGTATTCATGTATGGAACGGGTGCGGAGTTGCTTTTCACGCTACCCAATCACCACTTCAAGAATGTACTGGATAAGGCCCTCCTCATCTATGGGTGGTAGCTCCTCTACATGATCTTTGGGAGTGCCAATGAAAGGTTTCAATTGGCTCACATGGAAGACATTATGGATCTTAGTAGTGGGAGGGAGTTGGAGACGGTAAGCCAAGTCCCCGACCTTCTTAATGATTTTGTAGGGCCCATAGTAACGGTGTGCCAACTTGTTGCAAGAACCATCCTTTAGTGTGGCATAACGGGACTTGGGGACCTTGAGGAGTACCAATTCACCCTCTTGAAAGTCAAGGGGTCTTCTTTTTGCATCAGCATAGAGCTTCATGTGCTCTTGATCCCTTTTGAGGTTTACCTTGTATTGTTGAAGTAAAGCTTGCATGCGGTCCAACTCTTCTTTTCCAAGGGGGTTGAGCTTTTCATTGAAGATCACGGTAGGAAGGGGCACCCGATAACCATACAATGCTTCGAAGGGAGAGACTCCAATGCTCGAATGAGTGGAGTTGTTGTAAGAAAATTTAGCCAAGTGCAGCCATATATCCCAAGAATTTTGCGTGTCATGACAAAAATGTCGTAAATAAGTTTCAAGCCACTTATTGACTCTCTCAGTTTTCCTGCTGCCCATTGCCATGTGCATGCTGCCCATGCACTCCGTGCATTCCATGCTGCCTAAGATTTGCATTGGAGCTATTCCCTTGAGTGTGCAAGTAGCTTCCGTTACGGGGGAGTTGGGGTGCCAAGGATGGGCTTGAAGGATTCGTAATAACAGGGGAGGAAACGAGAGGCTCATCATGCCGAGTGGAGGGCTCACCCATCTCATAAGTGCTATGGGGAATGCCATGGGTACCACCAAGACCTTGTGGGCTACACCCAGTCTCCAAGGGGGAAGGGTGGTTAGCCTCATGGGGAGGGACATACTCCTTGGGTTGATCCGGGGGGGGGGGGGGGGGGGGGGGGGGCGCAATGGTGGGGATGAGGGCGCTCATGCACTCTATGAGCAAGTCCATCTTGGCCATCATCTCAGAATAACGGTGATCTAGGCGGGTTTCCATCTCCCTGTGGCATCGTTCCATCTCTCGGTGTCATTCAGCATGATGGGTCTCATGTTGGCATAAGGTTTGGTTGAGCAGAGATAAGCGGTCTATCTCAGGGGCACCCTCTTCAAGCATGTCTTCACGATCCTCTTGGGCTGAGCTAGGATCATTCATTGAGGCATAGGAGTCCCTTATTTCATGCTGAAATTCCTCCTGGGCCTTTGCTTTACCCTTGTGGATTGCCATCCCAAGTGCAGTCCACCAGCAGACCCCTTGTTACAAAAATGACGATATCTTGAGCTAGGAAGCTCCGATCACCAAAATTTTTGATTCAAATGAAATCTCTCGATCCCCTCTATGAGGATATGTAAAAATATCTCTAATAGTAAATGATCAGGGCTTTGCTGTAATCACTTTTTGTGGGCTGACTGTGTAGGATTGCTGCTTGTCCCACAGTACCTCTGGGCACAAAATTGAGAGTATCTCTCAATCCGTAGAGCAGAATGGGGAGATTTTTAGTTTAGATCGAAGGGGAGGATGCCCTCTTCAAATCAAGCTATAGAGCCTATGCTCAGTCACACAAGAAGGCTTTGCTGTAATCAACTTTTGCGGGCTGACTGTGTAGGACTGCTGCCTATCCCACAATACCTCTGAGCACAAAACTAATTGTATCTCCCAAACCGTAAGGCGGAATGGGGAGGTTTTTAGTTCAGATGAAGGGGAAGATGCCCTCTTTGAATCAAGCTATAGAGCTTGCACTCAATCACATAATAAGGATTTGCTATAATCAACTTTTGCAGGTTGATTGTGTAGGACTGTGACTATTATCAATACCCTGCAAAGACACCCTCAAGGAGCATACCTTATCCCAATGGTGCGGGTCTTATCCCAGACATTGAGGGCCTCAACGGTGGTCATTAATGCCGCATGGAGTCATACATCCTTTGCATCCATAGCTCTATTGCTGAGACCATTTCCATGACTGCATACCCTACCCTTGTTGCATGCATCCAGCATACATTACCAAGTGATTCATGACATTATCAATGCATGTAGGGGGCTATAGACTCAAATGATCAGGGTTCGGGCTATTCCATCAAATGTACTTGCACCTGCAATAATTCTTTGGGCTCTGGATCACCAGGAGGTGGGCAAAGTTCCCCCCGGGTCGGGTTCTGCACCCCTTCAGGGTCTTTGATGGCAAGGGGGGTCACCCCTCTTTTGTCTTGCCACCCCGCTTGGCATCGGGTTTTTCCTCACCCGGAATATACATGGAAGACATTTATTAATTAAACACCCAGCATGAGATACATTTCAAAAATAAAAATTTTGGGCTTTTCATGAAGTGCATGGAATTGGAATGGGGTATAGGGATAGAGAGCTTACCAGCAGTGACTCACTGCCTACTCACCCTTATACAATGGAATTTTTAATCAATGCTTGGCTCAGCCAATTCACAAGAAGCCAAACGGGTTATGGGTAAGCAAAAATATAATCTCAATGAAGCTTCAGCATGAGTAAAATCCATTCCAATGCCATAAGATCAAAGGGAAATGACTGGGATTAATATTCAGCATGCATACAATGTCTAGGACTCCTATTATCTACTTGGACTCATACATTCTCTCAAACAACTGGATAGGATTCAACAAGAGGTTTAAACGGAGAGAATGAGAGCCAAGAATCGGTTACCTTGAGTCTTTTGGAGAAGAAGGTAGCCACTAATGCCACTTCAATCCTTCGTGAGAGCTCCACTTTGATCCTGCATGCTCCATAGCTCCAAAATGGTTGTGCTCCGTCAAGAAAGGGTGAAGTGAGGACCTTCCCATGAAGAGCTCTTGCTAAAATTGAAGCTCTACTCCCATAACCATGGCTGCCCACAAGTGCATGTCTTCAAATCTTGCTGCTAATCTTCTTCACATGATTCTTGATGGTTGAAATCTTAAGCTAGGCTTGAAGAGAGACTCCCGGGGACCAAGAAAAGACCAAAATCTTCAAGATTTTTGAACTTGATACCTAGGTTCCACGGCTGCCATGGACTGCACCAGATCAGGGTTTCTTGAAGTGGAAAGGGGAGTCCAAGAGCTGAGGAGGAAGCCTTCAATGCTGCCCAAGAGACTTGCCAAGAGCCAGCAGGAGCAAGATCAGGGAGGAGAGGAGGGCTGGGGGGCTGTCCAATAGGCCAGGAAGCAGCCCATTTTTTGTGCCACAAATTTTGGGGCTGCTCCTAGAGGCTCGAGATAGGGTAGGCCAGGCTTGATGCTGCTCTAGATCTTGCTCCAGCTGAAGGGAAAGCACTAGGACCAACCATTCTTGTTGAGGAAGAGGGGGAAGCAAGATTTCTGGGGTTTGTTGGGCTGGAGGTTCCATGGCAGCTTGGAGGAAGGAGGAGAGAGAATGTATTCTTGAAAAGTAACTGAGCTTTTGGTCTTCTCTAACTATGCTACACTCCTTTTTTCCCAAAATCCTCAAGAAACTTACATGAAAATTAGTGACGACCTATCAAATTTGTCTGCCTGCCTCCAGATGTGTCCATGATTCTTGGGAAAGCTCCAAGAAAGGCTGCCATAGTCTTCAAGAGGGCTGATAGCCTGCCTGAGTACTCCTGTGTACCTGTGAGAGAGATGTAACTGGAGTTTTCTAACTGTGGGAAACTATGAGAGCACTAAATCTATGGGAAAAGAGAAGATCAAGGACAAAAGCTCTGATACTACTTGTAATGAAAGAGACCTAACTGTCCTAACTAAGGGGAAGGAGAGAGAGAAGGACTGCAGAAGAAGAGGGAGAGGAGAGAGAAAGGCAAGAAGAAGAGAAAGAAAGAGGGAGAAAGGAAGAAGAAGAGGAGGAAGAAGAAGAAGACATGGAAGCTTGAGAAGGTGAAAAGAGAGTTTCTTGATAATTTTTGTGATGCCTCAAAATACCCTCTTACACCTTATATACCGTCACTGTGAGTGGTATGTTCCCATGCCATGTTCCCGTGATCCCCATTCATTACAGGAGTACATATCTTCTAAAAATCTATTTTGCTAATAAATATTTACATAGAGGCTATGCACACGCTTTATAAGAAATAGCCGTGCATTTAATACAATAATCCAATAATTGCCAAATAAATTCTTGAGGAAATAATCTTTAAAATGCTTGCGCGTTGCGCACCTTTCCAATTCTCCTTGCTCTACACATCAGCTACCAAAAATTTAAAAAATCATGTTAGAATAATAACCAACTGAATAATTGCAGCTAGCCACATAAATCAATTAATTTGGAATTCCATATAATAATTAATTTACGAAGATGTTAATACTTGTGTGGATGAAATGGTATCACCCATGTTCACACTTGCCTTGACGCCCGGAAAGGATAGGCGTTCCCATCGACCTTCCGCCTAAGACAATTCTTAGGAATGTGCCTCTCATTGATGGAGAACCATCTAAGGCGCTCATTCCGCCAATGTATACACAAAGGAGAACCATTTAAGGTGCTCATCCCTTTGTGTAGGTGCCATCTGGCAACATACCCCCGGGTTGGGATAGTAATTGCCCTTAATTGCTATTGGCTGGATGTGGAGATAATAAATTGGAAAAAGGTTGCAAATCATGAGCATGCATCTAGTGAGCTTCCTCAACAGGGTGATTGTGGAATTTGACAAGATAACGAGGATAAGTATTTCCAGTTCTAGTGGTCATATAGTCAACATCAATAATTGTTTCAGGGACTAGGATTTCATGGTCATCTGCAATCAAGGGTGGTGAGTCATAAACAGGGTGAACAAGAAGAGAACCTTTGAAGGGACGAAAAAGACCAATGTGAAAATTGTTGTGGATTTTGCAATTTATTGTCTATATGCATCGCTATTTTCGTCGCTTTTGCAATACAAATAGCGACGCTCCACAGAGAAAAAAAACGGGCCGAAACCGAGCGCGGCTTTATTTCGTGTTTTTGTGTTTTGTGTTTTGAGACGGAGAGCGAGGGAGAGAGCGACCATCGTGAGAAAAGGAGAGGAAGAAGACTTGCCGCCGCCGCCGCCGTTGTTCACGAAGGAGAGGAGGAGTCTTCATTGCGAAGAGGAGCCGCCCCACAGTCGCCATATCTCATCGGTGAGTCT
This sequence comes from Lygodium microphyllum, assembly GCF_053477565.2. Taxonomy (NCBI): domain Eukaryota; kingdom Viridiplantae; phylum Streptophyta; class Polypodiopsida; order Schizaeales; family Lygodiaceae; genus Lygodium; species Lygodium microphyllum. The sequence continues at coordinate 91,804,885 of NC_141161.1, read as the reverse complement.
CCCTCTCTCCTTCTTTTGCTTGTTTAAGGTTTAAATCACTTTATCTTTTGCTTGTTTAGGAGAGGAAATGAGAGAGAAAGAGAGGGAGAGGGAGAGAGAGGGAGAGAGAGGGAGAGAAAGAGAAAGAAACACCATATTGAGGAATATGGAAATTTCACATAAGTTTGGGGCACATGGTCAAATCTTTGGATATGTCATAACTTGAACACTATAACTCCAAATTGAGCGCTTCATAGCTCAAAAGATTCTATTTTTCAAGCACTTTCGAATGGTAGGTCACATCATATGGTTTCGAGAAACTTATGGGCATGTTATTTGGGTGCCACCTTTTTAGTATTCAAAAAATGAAAATTGGGAGATTCCCAAACTCACTAATATTGTGTTAAGAGAAAGAGAAAGAGAAAGAGAGGGACATGGAGAGGGAGAGGGAGAGGGAGAGGGAGAGGGAGGAAATGAGAGAGGGAGAGAAAGAGAAAGAGAGGGAGAGGGAGGGAGAGTGCATTCTCTCTCTCCCTCTCCCTTTTTCTTTTGGAGAGTGTTAGGATATATTGTGAGAGGGAGAGGAAATGAGAGAGAAAGAGAGGGAGAGGGAGAGGGAGGGAGAGAAAGAGAGAGAGAGAGGGAGAAAGAGAAAGAGAGGGAGAGGGAGAGGGAGGGGGAGGAAATGAGAGAGGGAGAGAAAGAGAAAGAGAGGGAGAGGGAGAGGGAGAGGGAGGGAGAGTGCATTCTCTCTCTCCCTCTCCCTTTTGCTTTTGGAGAGTGTTAGGATATATTGTGAGAGGGAGAGGAAATGAGAGAGAAAGAGAGGGAGAGGGAGAGGGAGAGAGAGGGAGAGAAAGAGAAAGAGATGTATACTCAAATGGATAGCTTTATGGAGATGTATGTCTACTCAAATGGATAGCTTTTGTCTACTCAAGATGTAGTCCACCTGTGTGTGTATATATTGGAACGATAACATATCCATGATTATGGTAATGGTATGCACTTTGATTTTTTTTACCATTACATCGACTCCTTAAGAGGGCTAAAAATTAGTCATACACTTTATAAAGTTTAATTAGGAGATTTAAGATGTACGATAATAGACTTATCAATAATGGTATGCAATGTGCTTTACCATGGGCCACGTACATTGGTGACTCTTTAAGATGGCTGAAAATTGGTCATATCCTTCATAATGTCCAAGTAGGGGATCTAATTGTGATATGCATAATTCCTTGTTTTTGTATTAACTTTATAGGCATAACAAATTAGTAATCATGCCAACTAGTCAACGGAAGGACTAAAAAAAAATGATACCCTAGCTAATGGTCATTATGGTACTTCATCAAAATGAACCCAAAAGTATTTCCATAGATAAAAAATCCCTTAAATTGAGCATATGATATTTTCTTCAAATGTTATGACTATGAGTATAATTGATTGGAACAAATTTTATAACTATAGCTGATAAATTTCATAGATGGCATTAATTTTTATACATGGACCTAGGACAAAAAAACCACATTACTAAGATGCTTTTTGTTGAGATTGATTTATTATTAGACTAAGAGATCCTCAATGATGCTCATAAATTTTGTTGACTAGGATTACTTATACTCAAAGCCCTCTAGTGCAGTTGTATAAGTAATCCTAGTAGAGCCCCTCTAAGATACTCAAAGTACATAACCTAGAGACCGTAGATAGGTATATAAGGTATAATGGCCATACAAGAAGACACCTCAATAATTGACTGATCACCACTAAATCCCAAAGAAGAATCGTGTTCCATCCCCTTCAACTCTATATTCACCCTAGCATCCTTGTCACCAATCTTTTTATTGCAATGATGAAGTAACATATTCATCACTTTTCCTTTTAGCATCTAAGGCATTATCCAATCTTTTAGTCAAGTCCAAACATTTAGTCTTCAACTCATGAACCTTATGAACCAATGCTTTTTTTTTTTACAATAATGAATGATTATCTACCGGGACAAACAAATCCTTGAGCATGGTATATGGCCGCGATATAACATCAACAAATCTCTCAACTACTATGTCCCATGCATTCTTTACATCAATCAATAAAGCATTTCTTATATCTTGAAGTTTAGATTTCAACACCATGAAGCCATCAATATCAACCTCAATGTTTTTCAAAATTTGCTTCTCAACCTCTTGCAGAGGATAAAACCTCTCAAGCAAGAGCTTATGGTCAACTTGCAACTTGACATACATCTCCATAAAGCTATGCATTTGAGCCTCGTTTTCCCAAATTGTATTACAAGTCATTAAATTGTTTGTTGTAACGTAGATAAGATGGAAAACGAAGAAGGTCTTGCTGTTCAAGATCGCGAGGCATATCTTAATCAGCGTGTCCCATGTCCTTACTCTCAATGCAAGTTGGCAATTAGACAAAAACACCGATTGTTTATAGAACACGTACGACGCTTTGGCGAGTTTCAATCTGAGATCATTGATCAGGCGACTGCGGATTTTCAACAAACGGTAATTTGAAGTTAATATCAATCATGCATTGTACTTGCAAGCTAATTGAAAACCATATACACTAAGATTGGGTCTTGTTGGCAAATTTTCTATCCAGGGAGGTGATGTCTCGTCCCAAGGGGGAGTGTACCCTTTGCGGCCAATTAGAAGAGTTCGTGGGCATGCGATGGATGGAGTGCAGGAGCCAATCCACCACTCACAAGGCCAATCTATATTATCAATGCCATAGGAGATAGACAACCTTCCAGACCTACCTACAATCTTGGAGCCTGAGATGGAGGCAATGATCGATGGATTGATTCCCATGGATGTCGAGACTTCTAATCCGCTTAGAGAGGAAGCATCCATACCATTATATGATGGGTGCCGAGTATCTCGGTTGAAGACACTGCTTGCACTCTTAAGTGTGCAAGCAAAACGGGTGGAGCGATATGAGTGTGACCGAGTTATTCAGATACCTTGCACATAGGCTTCATTGATTTTTTTTTTGACACTATTATTACAAACATTTATGCTTTTTCAAGGTGTTTTATGATTTTTTTCAGGTTATTAAAATATCATATATTACCACCTACAAATACCATGCCTGAGTCTCGTGATGATGCACGACATGTTTTACAAAAGCTTGGCATGGACTACAATAACATCCATGCATGTATCAACGATTGCATACTGTTTCGAGGAGAATACGAGACTATTGAGAGATGTCCAAAGTGTGGTGCTCACAGGTATCGAGAGGACTTGCAAGGGCAAACCATCCCTCAAAAAGTTCTCAAACACTTTCCGCTCATCCCCCGCATAAACCACATGTTTCGTACGTCCGGCATGGCGAGACAACGTGGCATGTGCAGAATAGGTCCACCGATGGAGTTCAACGAATATCAGCGAATTCGTGCGCATGGAACCACATTGACTCTACCTTCCCAGGCTTTGTGCGAGAGCCAAGGAATCTTTGGCTCGCTCTCGCAATGGATGGCGTGAACCCATTCGGTCTGCGCTCAACTTCTTACAGTGTGTGGCCTATAGTCCTTGTCAACCACAACATCCCTCCATGGCTTTCTAAGAAGAAAGGACATCTCATCCTTAGCTTTCTCGTCCCAGGCCGCTACAAAGTAAAAAACATGGACGTGTATCTTCGTCCATTAGTCGATGAGCTTAAGATTTTGTGGGAGGAGGGGGTCACTATGCAAGATATGAGCAGGCGCGATGGTCCGCGGTCAGCCAATATTCGAGCCATTCTCATGTGGATGATGCATGGACTTTCCAGGATTAGGAGAGTGCTTAGGTGAGCAAGCCTCCATTCTCACTGGTAATATCTATATTTTATCTCATTCAATAAAGTATTTACTAGGTCGTGGTGTTCAAACAAGTTTAGTTACCTCAGGTTATTATGCATGTCCATTGTGCAGGCCACAGTTAGACTCCCAAAGGTCACGAACCATGAAGAAGATGGTATATCAAGGACACGCCGCTTTCTTATTGGAGGATCATGAACTCAGGGAAGGTTTCCTTGGACGACCTCCAACACATATGAACGTCGCAGGCTGGTACGAGCTGAAAATGGTCCACACGGAATCACATCCAAATGGAATGCGACAGTTCTCAGTTTTCTACGAGTTGCCATATTGGACCCACTTACAGGTCAACCATGTTGGATCCCATGCATATTTTCAAGAATGTGGGCAGCTTGCTATGGGACCACATCACAGGAAAGAGAGACACTATAGGGGCATGAATGGATTTGAAGGAGGTAGGTAAGATGGAGGCACTTTGGCCGTAGTGGAGTGCTGATGGTCGCGTGCAACTTCCTCGCGCTCCTTGGGTTTTGTCCACTAAAGAAGAGTGCATTGTGAAGCAAGTAATCAAGTCTATCTGCACTCCGATGGGTATGATGCGTTCTCTCAAGTCCGCATTTTCTAAAGACGACCAATTGTCGGGGCTAAAATCCCATGATTGGCATAAGATATGTCAGGTATGTGCTACGAATGGATTGTAATTAGCGTGGGCATTTTGCAATTTGTAAAGTCACCATTATTCATAATGATTTCTCATTTGTGGCAGTTTGTAATGCCGATTGCAATCGCAGGATGCCTTACTCCAGAAATTCGTGGGGCCATTTACAAGTTGTCGACTTTGGTGCAATGGATCTCACAGAAAGAGATTAAGATGTCCTCTATTGAATCTGGACGCGGGGAGTAGTGGAGATGGTCTGTCTCTTTGAGAAATACCTGCCCCCACTAGCATACTCATGATACAAATCCACCTTCTTGTGCATCTTGTGGACGAAGTGGAGATTGCAGGACCTGTCCATATGCGATGGATGTTCTTCCTGGAGCGCTTCATGAAAACCTTGAAAGGATTTGTGCGACAACGAGCTCGGCTAGAAGGTAGCATGGCCGAAGGTTGGTTGGTGTCAGAGGCGTTAGTGCATATTTCACAATGGCTACCAACGGTGGAACCAGACAATGAAATGCTATGGTCGCTGAAGGATGATGATAGACTGATTGGAGATGTGGTGGTTGGAAATGGGGTAGAAAAAAGAATGGATGCCTCAATGGAAGAGAAGGTGAATCGCTTTTGTATGTTTCACCATGCCTCCATGGAGATGTGGCTCGCCAAGTACCAGATTGCAAGGCAAGATCGAGAGGAAGTGTGAGCTGAATTCCGACGTAGTACGCGTCATTGACTGATTCAATATCCCGAAGGTATGGAGGAGATGCCACGGTTTATGTCAACACGATGGTTGCATGGAGCCTTGACCACAGCATCTCGCGAAGGGACAGAGGTCTCAATGGAGGAGTGGGAATTCTCGAGGGGATGTAGTCCAAAGGTGATGAGGGGTTTAGAATCTGTCGTATCTAAATTTTATATGCGACATCTAATTTGAGTGTTTCAATGCACAATACAAAATATATAGTGTAGCGTGGTCGCACGGACTTTTTTTTTGCTTGGAGCGTATATGACAAAAAGTGCTCCACAATGGATTGTGGTGTCATGGCAAGGTTCGAGCAAGAGAGCCGGCGACGAGCAACGGATCCAAACACGGTTGTAGATGAGATGGAGTATTTTGGGAACTTGCAAAGAATTATTATGGTGGATTACCATAGCTTCTCCATGATACTATTCGATGTATAGTAGTTCAAAGTGGTACTTGGAGGAGCTGGAGCAACAGTTCGACGAGGTCCATCTGGATTTCTGAAAATAGATTCCAAAAAAAAATGGACGAATTTGTGCGACACCTTTGTGTTACTAGCCCATTGTGAACAGGTGCATGGAGTCATTTGCTTGCTAATTATATTACGGCATGGTTTATGTCACAATGGTTTGAACTCTCTTGTACGTGTTTGTGAACAAGTAATCTTCTATCCAAACCCCCGACAACCTCGATGGTGGTATGTTATACCTTCAACTCTCTGAAGTGCGAGAGTATATGATCAAAGCGATGTTCCAAGCATAGATGAAGATAATATGCAAATAGAGGGATCGATATTGCAAGGGGTGGAGGCCGTCGAAAGCTTAGAGCCATCATCGGCTAACAATGATTGAAATATAGGAGTCCAAGAATAACGAGAGAGAGAGGGGGAAAAAACAAAGAGAGAGGAAACAAAGAAAGGGAAATAGAGAGATAAAGAGAGGGGGAGAGAAATAGAGAGAGGGAGATGGGAGGGGAGGAGAAATAGAGAGAGGGAGAGGGAAGGCAGAGAGGAGGAGGACGTAGAAAAGAAGGGTGAGGTAAAGAGAGGAAGGAGAGTGAAAAGAAGAGAGAGAGAGAGGGAGAAAGAGAGATAGAGAGAAAAAATAGAGAGCGTGAGAGAGGGAGAGAGAAATAGGAAAACAATGAGAGAATGAGAGAGAAGGTTAATAAAGAAAAGTAAAGGGAGAGGGGGGAGAGAGAGATAAAGAGAGTTGGGGTGACATTTCTTTCAATATCTTTGTTTCTTAAGCTTTTTATTTTCTATCTTTGATTGTCTTTGCAATGAGATGAGTTGAGTGAGAGTGGGGAGGGAAGGAGGGAGAGAAATAGAGAGAAGAAGGGGGAAGGAAGAGAGAGATGGAGAGAAATAAAAAACAGGAGAGAGAGGGGCTTCATAAAAATTTGTCAAAACCCGAGCATGGCATTTTACAGGTTTGTAAACAAGCAAGAGAGAGAGAGAGAGAGAGGCCGTTGCCACTGCCACCATCCACGAAGAGGGAGGAGACAAGTGTAAAGGAGAAGGAAGGAACTCCCGAATGAGAAAAAAATGAGAGAAGTACGAAAGGATTCTTCTTCAAGCTTTGAGGTAAGTGCATTATCTATTCTCTCTTTATTTTTCTCTTTTCTTTACTTCTCTCTTTCTTTTTGTTGATGAAGAGTGTATTGAGAGAAGAAGTGAGAGAGATCAACATGTACAAGGGAGATTGAGAGAGAGAGAGAGAGAGAGAGAGAGAGAGAGAGAGAGGTCGCTGTCACCGCCAATCCACCACAAAAAGAGAGGGGACAACTACAAAGAAGAAGGAGGGAGCCCGTGAAGGAGAAAAAGAGGAAGGAGAGAAACGCGAAGGGATTATTCTTCAAGCTTTGAGGTAAGTGTACTATCTATTCTCTCTTTGTTTTTCTCTTTGAGGTAAGTGCATTATCTATTCTCTCTTTGTTTTTCTCTTTGTTCTTCAAGCTTTGAGGTAAGTGCATTATCTCTTCTCTCTTTGTTTTTCTCTTTTCTTTACTTCTCTCTTTCTTTTTGTTGATGAAGAGTGTATAGAGAGAAGAAGTGAGAGAGATCAACGTGCGCAAGGGAGAGAGAGAGAGAGAGAGAGAGAGAGAGAGAGAGAGAGGTCGCTGCCACCGCCAATCCACCACAAAAAGAGAGGGGACAATTACAAAGAAGAAGGAGGAAACCCGTGAAGGAGAAGAAGAAGAATGAGAGTAGCGCGAAGGGATTCTTCTTCAAGCTTTGAGGTAAGTACATTATCTATTCTCTCTTTTTTTTTCTCTTTTCTTTAATTCTCTCTTTCTTTATGTTGATGAAGAGTGTATAGAGAGAAGAAGTGAGAGAGATCAACGTGCACAAGGGAGATTGAGAGAGAGAGAGAGAGAGAGGTCGCTGCCACCACCAATCCACCACAAAAAGAGAGGGGACAACTGCAAAGAAGAAGGAGGGAACCCGTGAAGGAGAAGAAGAAGAAGGAGAGTAGCGCGAAGGGATTCTTCTTCAAGCTTTGAGGTAAGTGCATTATCTATTCTCTCTTTGTTTTTCTCTTTTCTTTACTTCTCTCTTTCTTTTTGTTGATGAAGAGTGTATAGAGAGAAAAAGTGAGAGAGATCAACGTGCGCAAGGGAGATTGAGAGAGAGAGAGAGAGAGAGAGAGAGAGAGAGAGGTCACTGCCACCGCCAATCCACCACAAAAATAGAGGGGACAAATGCAAAGAAGAATGAGGGAACCCATGAAGGAGAAGAAAAAGAAGGAGAGAAGCGCGAAAGGATTCTTCTTCAAGCTTTGAGGTAAATGTATTATATCTTCTCTCTTTTTTTTCTCTTTTATTTACTTCTCTTTTTATTTTTGTTGATGAAGAGATGTATAGAGAGAAGAAGGGAGATAGATCAACACAAGGGAGATTGAGAGAGAGGGAGAGAGAGAGAGAGAAGCTTCCATTGCCACTACCATTGCCACCACATCCACTAAAAGAGAGGGGACAACTACAAAGGAGAAGCCAACCTCTGTCTCTTCTCCATCTTTGCCTCCTCGAGCTTGCATGACAGGCACCAAGCAAGCATCTCCTCATTTCTCGGTCATGGAGAGGCCTCATGCCAAAGCCCGCCACCTGGAGTATAAGGTGGAGCCTCCTCTAGTGCAGGGACAACTACTCCCCATAGATCACAACGACCACTAGAGAAGAAGAGGAGATGGAAACTAGGCATGAGTGTGAGACAGCCCACTAGTAGGAATGTAGACTGCTACAGCTATGACGATAGAAAGAAGAGCCTACATGATGCACTACATGTACCTTCTATTACCAAAAATATATTGTCGATTGGACAGATGGCAGAACGAAATTTGCAAGAATCTAGTGTCGGTTGGATAGATGATTTCAATTGATACACATGGCTGTACATTTGGAAGTACAAGGATGAGGTACTCAATGTCTTTAAGCAAATGGGTTTATAAAGAGAAATGCAAGTCAGATGGTTCATTGGAAAGGTATAAAGCCCGGCTTATTACAAAGGGATATGCTCATTACAAAGGGATATGCACATCAATACAGCCTAGATTATGAGGAGACTTTCAGCTCGGTTGTTAAGATGGAAATGGTGAGAATAGTCATTGCATTAGTGGCTTCTAAGGGCTGAAAATTATGAAAAGTGGATGTCAAAAATGCATTCATGAATGGTGACTTGCTTGAACAGGTATATATGGAGTAGCATGAGGGTTATCTATACAACCTGAGGTGTATATGGATACTAGCTAGCAACCCCGTCTATCATGCTAGATCCAAACACATGTAGATTCATTACGATTTCATTAGAGAAATGGTACTTGTAGGACAAATTGATCTACTTCATGTGAAGACACAAGACTAGGTAGCCGATATCTTTACCAAATCACTTGGTAAAGAGAAATTTGTTTGTTTCATGGATCTACTTGGAGTACATTAACCAATCTGAGCACAAAAAATGGAGTTTCAGAAGGGGGAGGATGAGCTTGATTCTTTTGATCTTAAAACACCTCCATCCATTGAGATTGAGGGTGAAGACAAGAAAGAAGAGATAGAAGATGACTTAGATGTAGGTAAAAACAAAAAGGAAGAAGTAGAGCTTAGAGACACTACCACTCCCTATATAAGGGTTTCTGGCTCCAACACCATGGTATAACTCTTACAGATGTCCAAATGCTCCCCCAAAAAGACTTGAACAATGTTGGAATAAGGTGGAGTAAGCAGAAGATCAATGGGACTTATTCAATGGGACTATAATGAAAGCTTGAAGTGAAGCTCTTCTTCTTGGGCCTAACAAGTGATAAAAAAGCTCCTTGATTAATACTTTTTTGAATTGATTATATCTAGCTTTTGTAATCACAATCTCTTTTTTTTCTCGGGCCTAAGTAAGTGATGAAAAAGCTCCTTGCGAAATACATTTTCGAATTAATTATATCTTGCTTTTGCAATCAAAGGATTCAGTTTTTTTTTAATAATCTGATACACAATTTTTAGACATTAGATGTAGCTGACATTGGCAAATGCATTATGCAAGAATATTTAGTGCATATAGCTAGAAGGGTGGCAGGGCTGTATGCTCTGCCACCTATTTTTTTCCCCCTCTATAACCGTCGCTATTTGCGTCGCAAATTTACTCTGCAACCGTCGCTATTAGCGTCACTATTAGCGTCGCTATATGCGTTGCTATTAGGGTCGCTATTTGCGTCGCTATATGCGTCGCTATTTGCGTCGCTATTTGCGTCGCTATTTGCGTCGCTATATGCGTCGCTATATGCATCGCTATTAGCGTCGCTAATTGGGTTAGCGACGCATATAGCGATGCAAATAGCGACGCTAATAGCGACGAATCGATCGCGTCGCTAATAGCGACGCAAATAGCGATGATGGGGATAATTTTTTCCATGAATAATTCCGTCGCTTTAAACGTCGCTATTGGGTCTATATGTTGTAGTGATTCCTAACATCTTATATACCACACATCCATGTGTAAGAAAAAAATGATACATGTGTTGCACTAATGCCTCATATGGGTTGGAATGTTCTTAAAACACCTTGTAACGACTAAAATATTCTACAACGACTTTTGGATTTAAAAAATGAATGAACTAAATGTTAGGTTGAATTCATATGTTTGGTAACTTGAATTAGCTAGGTCTTGTTGTGCACATCATTGTAAGGCATATGGTAACATCCTAATCTATCATTTGTGTGCACTTGTTGAGGGACTGAGTGACATGTTGTAGTGCCTCATATTGGGAAAAATGGTATTACAATACCTTCTAATTACTAAAATGCCCTGTGATGACTTTGGGGCTTTAAAATGGATGGACTAGACATCATGCTAAGTTTAGAATGGAGAATCTAGACATTTACAACCTGGGTTGGCTAAGTCTTGTTGCACACATCACTATAAGGAATGATTGTATCCTAAATGTCTATTTTGTGGACTTGGTCTCTATTCCAATGCAAATAATATCCTTAAGAAACATATTGACTCTTGTTTCTATCAACTCAATGTAACAAAATGGAGGCATAGATGTAGGTGATATACACATATATGGGTGCATGAACCAACACATGTGCTAATGCATTTATTGCTCTAGACATCAAAGTTTGTTTGATGCAGATTTACCCACCATTGCAAACACAATATAAATTGAAATTTTAAATTTCACATACATGTGGTTATAAACCTAATTTATTTCATATTTACACCCTATCTAAACATGCTTGTAAACCTACAACAAAGAGAGAGACAGAGAGGGGGGATGGGGGGGGAGGATAGAAGGAGAAGGACTCAAACCAAAGGTCTAAGAGCCTTCATTGCATGATTCACTAAGATCAAAGGTGTATCTTCTTTCCTTTCTTTTCATGTTTTGGATTTCTTCTTTAGGTTGAAAATTTTTATATGTGATACTGTTCAATGTTTTTGTGTGTCACTAAATGTGTATTTTGAAATACGCCTATAGCCACTCTCTTAAATACATTATGTCTACATCTTAAATGGGTTGTAAATATATTTTACTTTTCTATTGGAAATAATTAAATGTTCTTCTGTTGATTAAACATTATGTGATTGTATTGATTTATTATGATAGATGAAGGTGAAGCTTGCCAACCTATACACATAGGCATGAGTTTCCTATTCAGCATGAGAGAGACTAGGAGCACACTTGTGTGAGTATACTATATCAAATTTGTACTATTAAGAGAGTGTTTGAGAGGCACAAAATCATGATCATAGGAGAGGCATGATCTCTATTCTAATGGTTGAAACCAACAAGAGAAATTTCCTTTGTGACTGTCCAATTTATGGGTATTCCTCCTTAAAGTTTAAGCAAAATGTGAGTCCACATTAGATGTGAGTGTAAGCTAGACTTAACATAGGCTTACATGGTTTAGGAATAGGCTAGGCTAGATTTCATAGATAGTGTAGGTGTAGCCATAAATCTAGTAGACAAATAGATGTAGCCATAAATGTAAGTGTAAGCTAGACTTGATATAGGCTAGGATAGATATCATAGGCAATGTAGGTGTAGCCATAAATCTAACATTGGCTAAGCATAGCCTAAACATAGGTGTCCTCTAGGCTACACACGGGTGTAGCCGATGCCTAACATGTGTGTAGGTATAGGCCATGTGTAGGCATAGGCCATGCAAAGCATAGGCTATGCATAGGTGTAGGTTATGCATTGGCTGTGCATAGGTATAGCTAGGTGTAGGCCATGTGTAGGCTAGGAGAGCCTATGCCATGTCTATACCTAGCCTTGCCTATGCATATACCTCTAGCTAGCCTAGGTCATGGTAGGCTTATGCATAACCTAGCCCATGTGTAGACACAGTCTAATCTATGTGTATGGATGGCCTATACCTAGCCTAGTTCATGCATAAAACTAGGCCATGCTATCTATACATATACATATGCATAGCCTAGGGTAGGTCTATGCATGACCTAGCCTATGCATAGGTATAAGCTAGGTCTATGCATGGGTTATACCTAGTCTTTGCATATGCATGATGTATACCTTGGCTATACTATGCCTAGACCATGCATAGGCCGGGTGTAACGTGTCTATGTAACACCTCGGGTAAGTTACTCATGAATATATATGTGCATCACGTGGGTTCAAAGTAAGGTATTTTTAAAATACAATTTTTATACATTTTTTACATACAAAAGGGTGTAATATAAGGGGGTTGTTTACAATTTGGATAGAAAATGGATATTTTATTCATGAAAATTTCACAGAAAATGATATTTATAAATAGGCCTTGAACGCACATGATGTAGAGGACGTACATATAGTAATGCCCCTGAGTATAACACTCCCTTTATGGCACGATTTCAATAGCCCCCACAAGAGAAAAACCTTAGCAATACCAACTGGAATATCAAAGACTTTGTTGCCTAGGATTGTTTGAGTCTACTTTACAAGAGAAGGTCCACCCTATTTCCACAACAATCGACTTGAAAATAAGATTACTAAATAATGCTAAGGTCAACTAGTAGTTTATATAGGATTGGTCACAAGCAACCACTTATGCAAATCAACCCTCATGGAAGATACTCGTATCACACTTGGTTCAAAAAGATTGAGAAATGAGGGGGAGTTAATACATCAATCCCTCTGCCCGTAAGGCTAAGTCTTAGCCTAGAGTCCCCTAAAATGACATGAGTTCAAGATCTATAATAATTTCTTATGATGGTTATTATCCAACTCTTTCTAATTTTCACTAGTGTGTTACCCTTAGGGGAAAATGTCCCACCTCATTGAGAGCACCATACCATAGGATGGATCCTTCAAGGGTCCACCCTCCCGCTTTCCTTTTTATAATGTGGTTGCTTAATTGTCTTATTACCTTGCATATTTAATTCAACATATAAAAACAATCTCCTTAATTAGCCCAATAGGTACCAAGTTCATTCACATAATAACTTAATCACACAGCATGAAAAAAAATTGGAGATAATCTTTTCAAAAAAACAATTCTTCCTTTCAAATTTGGTAGCTTGTTTACATCAATCATCCACATAAGACTCCACCCAAAGGTAATACCATCAATATTCCCTTAGAAAGCATAAGGTACATCCAAGAGAACCATCTTAGGCTCGTAGGGGGTTAGACTAGTCCTAGATATCCAAGGAATTTACAACCAAAGCCCCCTAGTATCCTCATCTTCTACTATCTCGTATCTGATCTCCATAGAGAGACCTCTCATTTTCAAATCCACTCCTAGATCTAGAGTGGACAAGAATATTCCTTTACTGAAGGTCTCCCATGATAGCCTTGGGTGGTGCGCAGATCAGTCGCAGATAGCTCACGTAGTGAATCCCTGAAGGTCCCCAAGAACAATGAACTCTACCTTTTTGCACAAAAAACAATGTAAAAGCATGCACGACAAGAGGCAAGAGACAAATTGGGTTCAATCTCCCCCATGCCTTGTGTGAGCGCTTCACAAAGCATGTATTTTATGTATATTTCCAATCTTCATGCTCAATAATAGCCCAATTACAAAAATATGACAAGCTTTTAGCTTTTGAGTTTGCTTTCTACAAAAATAGGAAAATAAAGCTAATGGACGATGCCCATAGAGTCCGGCACGCCCAATCTCAATGTCCAAATAGAAATAACATATCCAGGCGCATAGGCGCATACAAAATAATAACCAATAATCGATGTCTCAATAGACATAACAAAATATAGGCGTGGCGCCTATCAAAATATAGTCCAAAAGTCGAATACCCGCTAGACTCCAATGCTTTCCTCCGCCACTGCTGCTATCTCTACACATCAACTGAAGCATTCACAATCGTTAGTAAAATAATACAATTAAACCGACAAAAGTGAATACCTAGCAGTCTTCAGCTACATAAATAAATCAACTGGTTAGAAATAAATCCTAACCTTAATTTATTACGAGTGCGCACTCTAAACTCATAAACGTTTATTAATTTAATATGCATTTTGCGGAATCACCCGCTATGGAATCACCCATGTACACACTAAATTAATGAAACGCCCGAAAAGGACAGGCGTCCCCATCAACTTCTCGCACAAAGAATCCTCTTTGTGTATGAGCCCCGGTCATCTAAGTTTACGGAATCCACCGTAAAACCTCACGGAATCCACCGTGGCACGGAATCCACCGTGGAATATGCCTCCTGGCATCATACCCCCGGGGTGGGATAGCAATTGACCTCAATTGCTATTAGCTCAATGTGGAGCTAACAGAGTGGGGAAAGCATTTAAGTCTCTAGCGTGCATCCATTGTGCTTCCTCTACAGGATGGTTCTTAAATTTTACTAGATATCTAGAATACCTTCAGCCAGTTCTAGTGGTCATGTAGTCAGTGTCTATGATGGCTTCTGGTTCAAGTATTTCAATCTCTTCTTCTAGTAAAGGTGGGTTTTCGTAAGCGCAGGGTGGTCATCTTAACCACAGGAGAAAAGACCTCATCAAAGTCCACACCATGCTCCTGCTTAAAACCCTTAATCTAGCTTTGTATGCCGGCTTGGGGTATCCAGGGGTACTTTTCAGCTTGTACACCCACTTGCATGGCAAAGCCTTCTTGCCCTTAGGCAAGGAAACCAAATCCCAAGTCTCATTCTTATACAAGGAGTCTATCTCAAACTACATGGCCCTCTCCCAAGAGTGACTGTCACCCCTGCGCATAGCCTCATCATAAGTGAAAGGCTCTCCTGCATCTGTAATTAAGACATAATGCATTGAGGGTTGAAATCTATCAGGTGGACGCCTGTCTCTAGTAGACTATCTCACGGCACGCTCTGTTGCCTGCCCAGCTGCCTGTCCAATACCTTGACCATGAGCATTTGCTACAGCTGTATACTGTCCAACTGGCTGTGCGGGAGCTCTCAGCTCCTCCTAAAATATGACCTTACGGATCTCAACATCACTCTCAGGCTACCTATGCATCTTGTCTTCATGGAAGACTACATCATGACTGCGGAAATGCATTTGACATTCTTAGGATCCAACTTACTTCTCTTGTCCCTAGGCACATGGAAAAATACCTCACATCCAAAGACACGAAGATGCGCATAAGAGGGAGGTTTTCCAATCCATACCTCCTCTGCAACCTGGAAGTCCAAACCACTAGAAGCTGATCTCTTTATGACATGCACAGCTGTACTAATTGCCTCAACCCAAAAGCTCTATGGTGGGCCTGCATGGCTAAGCATACTGCGTACACACTCCTCGATGGTTCTATTCATCCGCTTAACCAAACCATTCTGTGAGGGAGGGTGTAGGGGCCATCAACTGACGCTTGATACCCCTGTGATCACATAACTGCTCAAAAGCACGTGAGACATACTCACCCTCATTATCTGTCCTTAGGCATTTTAGCCTATATCGAGATTGGTTCTCAACCAATGCAAGCCATCTTTGAAACACAGCCAATACATTGTATTTCAGCTTAATGGGATAAGCCCAAAATTTTCGTGAAAAATCATCTATGAAAGTAACAAACTACTTTGCACCACCCATAGACTGACAAGGCATGGGCCCACAAACATCCGAATGTACCAATACCAAGGGCTCACTCATGCATAGCCTACCAGACTTCTTATGCGTAGACCTAGTCTGCCTGCCATAAAGACAATGCTCACATGAATCAAAACATGCATAATCAAGGGGCAGTAAGTACTGCAAACCAAAGAGCATTTTCATTCCCTTCAAAGACACATGGCCCAAACGGGCATACCAAAGAGACACATATGGGATAGAACCCACAGACAAAACATGATCAAGGGAAGAAGCAAATACAATCAAGGGATAGAGGCTGCTAGCCTTGGCACCTCTTGCAATCACAAGTCTTCCACAAGTGATCTTCCATGTAGAGTCTCCAAAAGATACATGATAACGTGCATCATCAAGCTGTCTAGCTGATAGGAGACTGTGTGTCCAGCTGACAGGAGACTGTGTGTCAAAGCATGTATATGATGTACATCCTGCATAACAAAACTGCTGCCAGAAGGAAAGTGCAACCTAACATCACAAATGTCCACAATATCAAGAGAGTTGTTATCACCCAAGTGCACAGAACCCGAAACAGTATGGTATGAATGAAACCACTCTCGACAAGGTGTCACATGAAAGGATGCTCCTGATTCCAAGAGCCAACACTGTGCATACATAGAGTGTATCTTTGTCATCTGCGAAGCATTAGAAGAAGCTGAAAGGATATAATCATCATCATCATCAATATCCTCAGGCTGCATAACATTGATCTCTCTAATTTTAGCACTAGACTTTGCAGGCACTATGCTGTGATTAGGAGACTTATCCTGCACTTTGTCTTTCCCCTTATCTTTGTGCCTTTCATTGCGTAGTTCATGATATTGTGGCCTAATATGGCCCTTTTTCCCACAATGGTGACAAGTAACATGCATTCCTGCCTCGGGATTTGCTACATGATTTTCCACCAGACTTGGATCGAGATTTTTGAGAATCCCATCCACGGCCACTGCCACTGCCATGCTTTCCATATCCATCATTCCTACCTCTAACTGTCATAGCATGTGACACACGAGAGGCATCCAAATTATGGTTAACCTTTTCCTACAGAAGAGCACTCTCAACATCAGATAATTTCAAGGTAGCAATAGAGGCACATAATGCAGTGCAGAATACATCCCATGACTCATTAAGAGTACTAAGCAAGAAAAGAGGAGTGACGTCCTCTGCAAAAGCAATGTCCTATGAAGTCAAGTTCTTGAGTATAGCATGGAACTGGCTCAAGTGACCAGACATAGTCACATTCTCCTTCATGCACAAATCCATAAACTACTTCAGCCAATACATCTGACTCGCTGGATTTTTCTTGTCATAAAGATTCTTGATTTTATCCCACAACTGGCATGCACTCTATTCTTCCTCAAATACATTGTAATGAACCTGTTCTGTAAGAGATAATACAATAGTGGACTTTCATAACTCATCAAGCTCAAGCCATTCCTCATCTGGCATAGTTGTAGGCAGATGCCTGCTCAACCTCAATGGTTTGATCTGCGATTTATGCACCAACACCTGCCAAATTTGGCTCTTCCAATAAGAGTAATTCATACCATCAAGTTTAGTGATGTTGAAAATAGCATGATCAGTGGATGAACTCACCATAATACAGGCTGGAAGACTATAGACAGTTCAAAATCACCAAAATCGAGAGAAAATGGCGAGAAAAGTGTAACCAAAGCTGCTGCCCACCAAGTACTAGTGAAAGTACATCATTTCAGAATATTTCAAATCACTGCACCAAGTCAAGAAATGACAACCAAGACATGACCAACCATAAATAGGCATAAATCAGTACAAAACAGTCATCAAGACCCTAAGCAAACACCCAAACATGTCACCAAAGCATCCGTCAGTGAGTAGGCATACCCCATGACAATAGGGCAAAGTATAGATAACACTAGCAAGACCTGACACCAGTAGTTATATACTCACAAGAGTGAAAAGCCCAAGCTCAGGTAAAAAGCAACTCCAAGATATTAGTGCATGAACCATGCAACATTTAAGTGTAAGAGATCCCAAAGTCTCAAGTATCTGCAAAATGCTCAAAATAGCATAAACCTCGTGCTCAATGTCGATCAAGCATACAAGATGCTCCCATTGGCACAAAAGGTGGATAAACGAGCTCAATAGCTCAATCAAACCAAGTCAGAGTACCAAAGACAGGTAACCAAGACAATGCCTCAATAGCATCCCAAGAGCATGACAGCTACAAAGCAAATGTAGGTAGCATCCATAAGCAAGACATATATCCCAATAAAAATCTCTGACAACCAAAATGACATCCAATAGAAGATTCCAGAATAGCAAATGAGAATCCAAGACAAGTCTTTAGAGAGCACTAAATCTCAACAAGTACATGGTACATTGTGCCAAGACAAATGCATCAAGCCGTAGGCATCGGGTAAGCATGTACCCAAAGAGCATATAATTGTCAAAGCACTGACCACTGTCAAGCATAGACTGATGTCAATAAGTGTGGGCTGAAATAAGCTCAAGCTTCCAAAAGCATCCGGATCCAATGACAAGCTTGAAGTCGTCCCTCCATGATCAATACATCATAGCATAACCCAAGACATACATCCGGAACCAATAGGCATATGTCAAAGCATGAAAGATAGCTTCAGCCCAAGAGTATTCATCATGCATTTACTGTTATAAACTATGTGTTTCCAGCCCCACAATCAGGCCAAAATCATAGCATTACATGTAGCTTCAATCCCCCAATCAATCGGGATGCAATAGGCGTCAAACCGGTTATGTAGTCATGTCCAAACAAGCATAGGCATAAACTGTGAATGTAGCACTAGCATCAAATGTCAGTGGATTTTTTATAATAGTCCTGAAACACTATTTTCAACCACCAACTAATGCCTAATCATAGAGGATCAATGTCAAGTATCAATACATGTGCAAGAAGCCCGAAATGGAAATGGAGCCCGACCGAGTGCTTGATGCCAAGCTAGAGCTGGAGCTAAAGTGGCTGATTGTGTGGCTCTCTAAAAAATAGGCACAAATTTGCATGGGGTTGCTGCTGGTCCTGTTGGTCCACGTGGCAAATTTGGAGTGGTTGGAGGGCTCAAACATGAGCCAAAGGGCCTTGGGAACAAGCCTCTAGCAGCCCACAATCGGTGGCAAAGAGATATGAAGGTTGGAAGCTTCAATGGTGGTTGCCCTGTTTGCCTAGACATGTGGACTGAAATAAATCTCTGAAATAATGAAGCAATACCTCAATGTCAATGCCTTGATGGTGCCTCAAAAGGCCGATAAGAAGCTCGAGAAGCCGAGGAGTGACAGGAGCTCAAGAGAATAAGCTATGGCTCGCGAAGGAGACCCAATGCAAGTGGGGAGTTGATGGGAGACCCAATGCAAGTGGGGAGTTGATGGGAAGCTCTGATACCAGTTGAAAGGTGAGAAGAATCGAATCTTGCACTCGAGAGCTATACCGAGAGAGCAAGAGCAAGGAAGAGAGAGACAAGAAATGGGAACTCCAATAGTCACAATGTGTGACCATGCCTTCCTTTATTCAAACTGTCACTAAAATAATAAAGAATAAAGTGACGGTGACGAGCACCTGCCACCTACAGTGTGCACTGGCGGTGACTGTCAGTGTAGTAATACACGCGCAGCTAGGCGGAGGCGCCTTTACCCCCAAAATAATGAAGAGTGAAATTCTCTTTATATGTATAGTATCTAGATGTTTTCAAAGTGAGTTCTTGGCCACCAATTCTACCTAAAAAGATACTTCTAAGTAGTGGACATCATGTTCTCTACTAGAGACCCTACTAAACCAAATCTAAAATATATTCTCATAGATTATTCCAAGTGAGATGCGCTACACATAAAAATGAATCTCTTTTGAAGTACTTTCAGTTTATATAGGAGCTTCCACTTCATGGTTATTAAAATAGAGTACAATCTATTCTAAAATGCAAGGCTGCCTACAACTTCTCTACAAGAAAACAAGGCCACCAACTTCAGCTAACTCTTAGCCACCACAAGAGCATTTTCATTCAAGAGGCTTAATTAAGAGATAAAACCTTCTATTTGATCTAATACTCAATGATTGATTGGGATCAAACTTTCTTTTCTTGCTGCCCTATGACTTCATTAGGGATGTACTATACAATGTCCTATATATGTATTGGTAGAAATGCTTCCACATAGTCAACTTGGTGTAACAAAGTGATTTAGCTTGCTTGTAGAGAAAGGGAGTTCAAGATGATAAGCCAAGTCTCCTATTATCGGCTTGAGGATTTAATATGACCCATAAAACTTTTCTGCCAACTTATTGCTTGAGCCATCCTTCAAAGTAGAGTATTGAGACTTGGATACTTTCAAAAACTCTATGATTATCTTTACATTCTAAGTAATTGAGTTAGAGAACTAAAGATTTTCAAGGAAAGAAACCAAAACCACCTTAAGAACACTAGGAATAATAAAACGAGTATAGTCCCTTCAAGGGCTAGTCTAATGCGTTTCCCCTAATTTCACGACAAGTCCATTGGACAATGGAACCTTAGGTTGAGAGGATGATCTCTAGAACAAGTTTCAAGTTGTATAAATTAGACCTCAAGGATTCTTTGATGCATTAGAAAATAGTTTTTTTGATTGTATACTCTACTTTCTATACATGCTTCCCCTCCCCCAATGATGCCAGGAGGCATATTCCACGGTGGATTCCGTGCCACGGTGGATTCTGTGAGGTTTTACGGTGGATTCCGTAAACTTAGATGACCGGGGCTCATACACAAAGAGGATTCTTTGTGCGAGAAGTTGATGGGGACGCCTATCCTTTTCGGGCGTTTCATTAATTTAGTGTGTACATGGGTGATTCCATAGCGGGTGATTCCGCAAAATGCATATTAAATTAATAAACGTTTATGAGTTTAGAGTGCGCACTCGTAATAAATTAAGGTTAGGATTTATTTCTAACCAGTTGATTTATTTATGTAGCTGAAGACTGCTAGGTATTCACTTTTGTCGGTTTAATTGTATTATTTTACTAACGATTGTGAATGCTTCAGTTGATGTGTAGAGATAGCAGCAGTGGCGGAGGAAAGCATTGGAGTCTAGCGGGTATTCGACTTTTGGACTATATTTTGATAGGCACCACGCCTATATTTTGTTATGTCTATTGAGACATCGATTATTGGTTATTATTTTGTATGCGCCTATGCGCCTGGATATGTTATTTCTATTTGGACATTGAGATTGGGCGTGCCAGACTCTATGGGCACCGTCCATTAGCTTTATTTTCCTATTTTTGTAGAAAGCAAACTCAAAAGCTAAAAGCTTGTCATATTTTTGTAATTGGGCTATTATTGAGCATGAAGATTGGAAATATACATAAAATACATGCTTTGTGAAGCGCTCACACAAGGCATGGGGGAGATTGAACCCAATTTGTCTCTTGCCTCTTGTCGTGCATGCTTTTACATTGTTTTTTGTGCAAAAAGGTAGAGTTCATTGTTCTTGGGGACCTTCAGGGATTCACTACGTGAGCTATCTGCGACGGATCTGCGCACCAGTGGTATCAGAGCGGAGCAAAGATCAAGAGCTTCCAATCGCTACCAATCTCGAGTGAAGGCGGAGCTCCAGGAACAAACGGGCTCTACAGTCAATCTCATCGCGAACCGTCGATACAGGCAGACTTCTGGCGATCAAGAACCCCTGTTTCCACTGTCAGATCGAGAAGAACCAGGCTCTGCAGGCGGAGGACCACGTATTTATCCCCTTCATCAAGTCGTTGAAAACAGTGAGCAAACTTCTTAATCTCCTTAATCAAAAGCTTAATTATAAAGCTTTATAAGCTTAAGGGAAGCTTAAGACCTCTCAATTTCATCACGACGTATCAGAGTGTGGCCCCGAAAATTCCGCGCAGGCAAAAACGGCCCCCCCCCAACGAAAATTCACACCGCCTGTTCATTTATTAAGCTATTAAGCTTAATTACCCAAGTCAAGTTAAGCCAAGTTCTGCAAATCACACAGGACAAGGAAGTCCACAAACTCCAGGTCCTGCGCTGTCAAAGTCAAGTTCAGCAAGTCAATTGAAATCAAGTTCTGCAAGTTCTGCAAGTCGGCCTAAGTTCAGCAAGTCAACAACTCTGCAAGTCTGCTAAGTCTGCAACTCTGCAAGTTAGACTAAATCAGAACTGACTAGTGCTCAAAACTCCTAGAAGACTTGTTCGTATGCAAAAACTCTGAACTGGAAAGTTGTTCGCAGCAAGCTGTTCTACCTATCTACAAGTTTGTTGAAGTACTTTCAACAAACGGATACAGAAATATTGCAGATTTTCTGAAAATATACAAAGAAATACCCAAAAATACATAGCCTTGTAACCCCGAATTTGAGCTACGCTCATCCCGCTAACCTGATTTTGAGTGAGACAGGTTTGCTGAGTTTTACAGGATGACTACCCCACATATGGATGATCCTATGGCTGAAGACGACCTACCTGAGCCTACCATGGAACAAAAGCTGGATCTAATCATGCTACAATTGGAAGAAGAGCGAAGAGCTAGGCAAGTATTGCAAGCGCAATTGACAAAACTTCAAAGAGCATCCACCGACAAAGAAGAACCACAAGCTGAAGATTTGATTCGACGTACCATCGACGCCACTCTTGAAGCACAAACCATTCGCAAGGAATCCAAGATAAGTAAACGAAGTTTCAAGTTTCGCACTTTCAATGGCATAAGAGAAGGAAAGATTGTTTTATCTTTCATTAGCCAGTTTGATGACTATTTCCATGAGGAAACTTATCCCAAAAAAGATAAAATCAAGTGTGTTACTAATCATCTGATAGACAGAGCATCACTTTGGTGGACTGTAGTCCGCAAGAGCATAGAATGTCCCGCTACTTGGGAAGATTTCAAGAAGAAGTTCATGCAGAATTTCCTTCCACCGCAATTTCATGAGAAGGCTATCAAGCAATGGGATTTACTTCAACAGCGAGATCGTGAGCCTATTCCACAGTATACAGAGCGTTTTTGGAATGCACTCCTACAGCTACGCATGCTTGAAGACGTACCAGAGACGACACATAAGCGGAAGTATATGTCTGGACTTCTTGGACATTACTACGCTGAAGTGAACATGTTCAAGCCTGCTACCCTTGAAGACGCCATCTCACTAGCTCATGATACTGAAGATAAGTTACGCGGAAGAGATAGACGACCACAGCAATTCCAAGCCAACGGTAATTATGGATCTAAACAATTCAATTCCAATTTTAGAAGGTTTAATCCAGGTCGTTTCTCATCACCATCTTTCCGCAAGAATTGGCCTAAACCACCTGCATTACCATCCACTGTCAATCCAAACCCAAAGCCTATTCCACAAGCAAATCCAAATGTACCCAGACTTCCAGCCATTGCAAATAATGTAACCAAAGCCAAGCCAATAGTATGCTACAAGTGTCACCAGCCAGGGCATCTCGCAGCAAATTGTCATTCAAAGAAGCCATCAGCACATATCAACTACCTTGGAGCTATGGACGAAGACGAGCATGAGGATATGCCGGATTTCACTGAAGATGAGGATGATCCTACTACTACTTCCGACACTTTACCAGGTATGCCTACTCCACATTCATTGTTGACTATGAAACGTATGGTGCATGGAAAAGAAAGAACTATATTGCATGATGATGGTAGTACCCATGACTTTATTTCAGCAAAATTGGTAAAGGAATTAAAATTGCATACTGTACCTACGCATTATCGCATAAAAGCTGCATTTTTAGGCACTAGGTACAATGGCACACAAGAAGTTCAAGATTTAGAAATTCAAATTGGTTCATATACTGAAAGAAGAAATTTCTTAGTTGTTCCATTACAGTCAAGCGACATTATTCTAGGAATGCCATGGAGACACCAACATAACCCAAATATAGATTATTCTACGCACACAATGAATATTAATTTTCAAGGAAAATCTATTACATTATATGGTATGCATGCATCTCATATTTTTCCACTGCTTTCGCATACTCAAGCAAAACGTGCACTACGCAAGAATACTAAATCATATCTCATTTGGGTGAATGAATTGCACGCAAAGGAAAATCATATGCATCCTAGGCATAAGGAATTTCTTGCATATTTTAAGGACTGTTTTGCAGAAGACCTACCACCAGGTTTACCACCTTCACGTCCAGAAGACCATAAGATTGATTTGATACCTGGCACACAACCACCTTGCAAAGCACCATATAGGCACAATCAAATAGAGCAAAAAGAAATTCAGAGTCAAGTTGAAGAATTATTAAATAGAGGCTTAATTCAACCTAGCAGTTCCCCATTCGGTGCACCTGTACTCTTAGTCAAGAAAAAGAATAATACCTATCATATGTGTATTGACTACCGAGCATTAAATAAAATCACTGTAAAGAATAGGTATCCTATACCTAGAGTTGATGACCTTATGGACAAACTGTAGGAATCTTCTATATTTAGTAAAATTGACCTTAAGTCCGGATATCATCAGGTGAGGCTAGATAAATCCGACATATTTAAGACCGCATTCAGAACACAGTTTGGCCATTACGAATTCTTAGTCATGCCATTCGGATTAACTAATGCACCTGCTACTTTCAGTAGAATGATGAATCGTATCTTTCTGAAATATCAATATTGTGTGATTGTTTTCTTTGATGATATTTTGGTGTTCAGTCAAAGTGAAAAAGAGCATTATGAGCATTTATCATTAGTTTTTCAATTACTGAAAGAAAATCAATTGTTTGCAAATCCTGACAAGAGTGAATTCTTTAAGACAGAAATAGAATATTTAGGTCATATTGTATCAAAAGAAGGAATTAAAGTTGATCCTAAGAAAATTGATGCAATATTACATTGGCCTGTTCCTAAAAATGTACATGAATTACGCTCATTCCTTGGTCTTGCTAGTTTCTATATGAAGTTTGTACGTAATTTCTCATTACTTGCTTTACCATTAACCAAACTTCTTAAGAAAGGAATTGTTTATCAATGGACTGAAAATCAGCAGAAATCCTTTGATTTACTGAAACGTGTATTAACCAATGCCCCTATTCTACAATTGCCTGACTTTAATAGACCATTCTTTCTAGTTGTGACCGATGCTAGCGGATCAGGAATAGGAGCCGTATTAATGCAAGACAATAATCCAATAGCATATTCTAGTTCTAAGCTGAAACCCTCTGAGCTCAAATATTCCACTTATGACAAGGAACTATTAGCAGTTGTACAAGCATTAAAATAATGGAAGCATTATTTAATGGGTTCAGAATTCATGATAAAGACTGACCAGCAAAGCATTAGACATCTACTTAGCCAACCCCAAATTTCTGATCGTCATATCAAATGGGCTTCCTTCATTTAAAGTTTTCATCCTATCATTCAATACCAACCTGGAAAAGAAAATGTAGTTGCTGATGCATTGAGTAGAAGACCTGCAATTCATAATATTTCTATCATATCTTTTGATTCTTTAATTGCTATGAAAGACACATATCACCAGGATATTACTTTTCATTCTGATTGGCAAAAATTAGTTCAAAATAATTTCATTCCTATTGATTCATTGTCATATAATGACGGATTTATGTTTTTTGAAAAGAGACTGTGTGTTACTATTCCATTCCGATCTTTTGTTTTGAATGAAATTCATTGTCCCCCATATCAAGGTCATAGAGGTATCATATCTACATTACGCATGTTAACTGAAGATTTTTATTGGCCGCATATGGATGCAGATGTATCTAATTTCGTTTCTGAATGTTTGATTTGTCAAAGAATAAAGAGACATCATGGTAAACAGTATGGATTATTAATGCCTTTATCTATTCCATCTAAACCTTGGGAACATATATCTATGGATTTCATTACTGGTTTACCAAATACTAAATCTAACCATGACATGATTTGGACAATTGTAGATAGATTTAGTAAGCAAGCATATTTCATTGCATGTAAGAAAACTTTAACAGCATCACAAGCAGCACAATTATTTTTGAAAACTGTTTTTACTAACCATGGATTGCCAAAAGTGATTATTTCAGATCGTGATTCTAGATTTTGTAATAATTTTTGGATTACACTGTTTGCAAATCTAGGCACAAAGATTGATTTCTCATCTGCATTTCATCCAGAAACAAATGGACAAACAGAAGCCACAAATAGTACCATTTTAGATCTTTTACGTGCATACACTATCTCTAAACCTCAGACATGGGATACTCATTTGCATTTATTACAGTTTGCATACAACAATACACCGCACACATCTACAAAGAAAGCACCTTTTGAAGTCATTTATGGATATAGATTATCTACACCTATTGCATCTTTATCTAATAGAATTCAGAGTGCTGATGATATTGCTACTATGCATAACAGTATTTTTGATGAGGTTAAGGATATGATTGCTAAAGCCCAATAATCATATACTAAACAAGCCAACAAGAAAAGACAAGCCATGAAAGCTTTGGTTGCTCAGTTTGACTTGGATTTATACCAGATGGATGTCAAGACGGATTTCTTACATGGGGATTGCATGATGAGATTTATATGGAGCAGCCTAAGGGCTTTGCAGAACCTGGCAGGGAGTACCTAGTGTGCAAATTGAAGAAAAGTCTTTATGGATTGAAGCAGGCACCTAGGGAGTAGTATCATAAGTTTGATGCCTTTATACAATCACAGGGCTACAGCATGAGTACTATGGATCCGTATCTTTAAGCGAAGAAAGCCCATGATGGTTCTTTATTGATTTTGGTACTCTATGTGGATGATATGCTGATAACAGGGAAAGCTCATGATTAGCTAGATGCTCTTAAGGCTCAGCTCAAGAAGAGCTTTGAGATGAAAGATATGGGACAGGCTGCTCACATACTTGGTATGTGCATTAGATGCGATAGGCATCAGGGACTCCTCTACTTGTCACAGAGGGAGTACATTCATAAAGTCCTTGAGCGCTTCCGCATGCAAGACGTAAAGCCTATTGGATGTCCATTGCCTCCTTATGTGAAGGTCTCACAGGCTGATTGTCCACAGACATATGGGCAGAGGGCCGAGATGGCCAAGATTCCCTATGCATCCACAGTGGGAAATCTTATGTATGCCATGATAGCCACTCATCTAGATATTGCCTTTGCAGTTGGTGTTGTGGCATGCTATATGGCTACACCTGGCAAGAAGCATTGGGATGCGGTGAAAGATTTCATAAGGTACCTGAAGGGCACTGCAGATATGTGCATATGCTATGGCGGCCATGATACAGGAGTCGTGGGATACACTGACTGTGATTATGCATGACACATGCTCTCTCTCTCTCTCTCTCTCTCTCTCTCTCTCTCTCTCTCTCTCTCTCGTCTGTACATATCTTCTCTGTGCACATCTCAACATGGTATTAGAGCTATCATGATTGACTACAACCAATTCCTTGAAGAAGACAATCAAGAAGTATATCGATGTAGTATCTCTTCAAATCTTGATTCATGTCCTTTTCATGCTTAAATTTGATGTATTATGTATGTTATGAGAATCTTATGTTATGAAATTTAAGCATATAAAAACTTCACTTGATCATCATTTAGATTGGGTGGGTAGGAAGTCCACTTCCAGCTATGTATTCACCTATGCTAGAGGTGATGTTTCTTGGATGTCCAGGGTACAGAAATGCATGGCCCTTTCTACTACAGAGGCCGAGTATGTTGCAGCCACTGAGGCTTGCAAGGAGGCCATTTGGTTGGGTCGTTTGGATACTGACCTTGGTATTGATGCTATCCCTACACTGCATTCGGATTCTATGAGTGCTATTAAGTTAGCCAAGAATCCGGTCTTCTATGAGAAGAAGAAACACATTGAGGTGAGGTATCACTTCATACGTGGGGTCGTTGAGGTCAAGATCTTGACTGACCAGAATCCTGCAGATCTACTCACGAAAAGCCTCTCTACAAAGCGCTTTGCCTTCCTCAAGAGGTTGATGGGCGTGGGATGAGATGACGTCTTTCCTCATCCTGTTATACATGTGTACATGGTGTACTGCCTTTCTTTTTTTTTTCTTTTTACTCCTCACTAGGACAGATTTTCCTTTAAGTGGGAGGTTGTTGGGGGTAAAGGTGCATCCGCCTAGCCACCCGTGTATTACTACACTGATAGTTACCGCCACTGCACATTGCAGGTGGTGGGCGCCCGTCACCGTCACTTTATTCTTTATTCTCTTAGTGACAGTTTGAATAAAGGAAGGCCCGGTCACACATTGTGACTGTTGGAGTTCCCATTTCTTGTCTCTCTCTTCCTTGCTCCTGCTCTCCCGCCATAGCTCTCGAGTGCAAGCTTCGATCCTTCTCACCCTTTCACATTCTCTATCTTAATCAAATTCTTGAGATTCCCTAAGATTCTTATATATTTGCAATGTTCAAATAGACCAATACGTTGTCATTCCCATCATTCTAACCATTGTAATAAGTCTCTATTTTGCTTTTGAGGGTAAAAACCTTTGGTTGGGGATGGAACGTAAAGGACTGGGAAGATATTAAGAATTTGGGTAAAATAAAATGATAGCGATACTAACTAGGTATAAGATATTAGAGACTTTTATTTTTCCATTATTCAATAATAACAAAGATAGTCTCTTTTATCTCACCCTTTCTTGCAACTTTCATGGTTTTTCTCTCTTTTTTCTCCATTTCTAGTCCAATTTTCCCTCTCCTCTTTCTCTCTGTTTTGTAATCCTCACTCTCCTCTTGTCTTCTTGATGTTTGCTTTTATTCTCTTTACTCACTAGATTTTTTAATATCTTTTCTACTATTATGTTGATTGTGATGTGATTATAAGAAGGCAAGCTACAAGTTCTTTTCTCTTTCTTTTCATTATTTTGATAGGTTATGCATGCACCCCAAATTTGGTATATTGTACGGATTTAGAATTTTCTTTTCTTAGGAACATGCCCAAACATCCTATTCAGCTTCATGATGATTCTAAGATTGAGATTGTGAATGAGAGTGAGATTGTGCTTATGAATGAGATCCTTTATGTACATGATTATTGCTCGAGGGTGGTGAAGAAGTTCCATCTTCGAGTGCATGTTGACTATTGCTACTCTATGAAGTGGGGAAAATCCACTTGGGAGGCAAGAATGAGAACCAATATGGGGAGATATTGATACATACTCTACTGAATATGATGGGAGGTTATGACGTTGGTACACGAGTGTTCCTTCAACATTTGAGAACTCCTTGCTCTTGCTTGCGGATTGCTTGCCTCCTCTTAAATTATCCTCTCTCTCTCTCTCTCTCTCTCTCTACGTAGACGGAAATATGGAAAGAGAATCAAGCCTTAGGCTTAAGGCCTTGAGCTAGTTAGAGCCTGTAAGAAGGCTTTGGCCTTGTCTCTAACGTCCTCCCTCTCTCTCTCTCTCCTACTCGGCCCTGATCAGTCCAGTTTCTCGCCTCCTCGCACTTACCACTTCGATTCTCTCTGCGTTATTCTGCTCGTGAAGTTCGCACGATGAAGGCGTTCGATTTGAGGATGGAGACAATTCACTAGTTGATGCGCACGAGGGGGTTGATAATTATGATGATTTGAGAACATCAGTTTGACACTCGATTATCAGAGGGACAGAAACGGCGATGTTCCATTTTAATAAGAAAAAAATTCTTTTGTTTTATTAACCTTAGTCTTTAATCTTCTCGATTTGAGAGGCACGGGGATTTTACACTAGGCAGTTGTATGCCATACGTTTGCCTTGTCTAGCCTATGCCTTTGCATGACGTATGACTAGCCTAGCCTATGCCTATGCATGCTGCATGGTTAGCCTTTGTATAGGCAATGATAGACGTAGATGCATAGATGTGGGTCATGCCTAGCGTATGCATGGCGTATGGCTAGCCTATGCATAGGCCATGATAGATGTAGGCCATATATAAATGTGGGTCATGCCTAGACTATTATTCATTGTTACAATGTATATTGATATACACAAATAATCCCAACTAGCACTAGGCCACTTCTGCTCCATGAAACGGCAAGCAAAGTTTACTGCACGATAACTTCGCTTGATAATCCATTTCTCCTCTTTTTCTCCCTTCTTTTCCCCCTCTATTTCTAAATTTTTTCTTCTCTGTCTCTCTCTCTTCCCCTCCCCCCAAATTCCTTATATCTATTTTTTTTCTCTGCCTTTTATTTTAGTTTATTTTCTCTCATCTTTTTGTTCTTTCTCTCTCTCTATCTCATCAAATGTAAATTTCTCTCTCTCTCTCTCTCTCTCTCTCTCTCTCGCCTTTTCTTCTCTCCTTTCTCTCCTCGTTTTTTTTCTCACTTTCTCTTTCTCTCTCCCTCTCTCCTTTTCTTCTGCCCCTGCTCTCCTCTCTTTTCCTTATATATATATATACATATATATATATCTTCATTCTCTCTTTAAATTTTTATTTTCTCTCTTTCTCTCTTTTAAATTTTATCTTTCCTCTCTCTATATTGCTCTCTGTGTGTTCATATTCTCTCTATCTCTATGTTCTCCCCCCTCTTTTTCTTCCTCTTCTTCTTCTCTCTCTCCCTTCCCCCTCTCTCTGTGCTCTTTATTTTAGTTTATTTTCTCTCATTTCCTTTTTCTCTCTCTAGTATCAAACGTAAAATTCTCTCTCTCTGTCTCTTTAAAATTTTTCTTTTCCCTCTCTATAATTCTCTCTCTTCTTCTTGTTCTGTCTCTCTCTCCTCTTTTTTTCTTTTTCTCTCTCTCTCTCTCTCTTCCCCCTATCTCTCTCAAAGTATGTGAAAAATCATGTCAAAAAAATTCAATTAAAAAATAAATTTTAAAATTTTAATTAAAAGTAAAAATTAAAAAAATATTTGCTTAGAAGATGAGGAAAAAAAGGGGGGAAGTTTAACTTAAAAAGTTTAATCTAACTAAAAGAGGGGGAGAAGAGAGGAAGAGAGAGAGAAACTTTTGATTTAAAAAGGAGAAGAAAGAGACCTCTTTATCTCTCTCTCTCTTTCTCTCTCTCTCTCTCTCTCCTTTTCTTCTTTCCCTCTTCTCTCCTCGCTTTTCTTCTCTCCCTCTCTCTCTCCCCCCTCTCTCCTCTCTTTTCCCTCTCTCTCCCTCTCCTCCTTTTTCCTTTTTTCTTCTTCTCTTCTCTCTCTCTCTTCATTCTTTCTTAAAATGTTTTTCTCTCTCTTTTAAATTCTATCTTTTCTCTCTCTAATTCTCTCTCCCCCCTTTTTTTGTCTCCCCACTATTCTTTTCTCTTCCCTTTTCTTCTCCCCCCTTTCTCCTCTCTTTTTATTCTCTCTCTCTCTCTCTTTCTTAAATTTGATATTTCCTCTCTCTATAATTCTCTCCCTCTCTCTATCTCTCTCTCCCCCTGTCTCTTTTCCCCCTTCCTCTCTCTCTCTCTTCTTGTTCTTCTTCTTCTGTCTCTCTCCCTTCCCCCGACTCTCTCTCTCTCTCTCTCTCTCTCTCTCTCTCTCTCCTTCCCCGTCTTCTCTCTTCCTCTTCTCCTTTTGCCTTTTCTTCTTTTTCTTCTATCTCTCTCTCTGCCTCTCTCTTCATTCTCTATTTAAATTTCTTTTGATCTTCTCTCTCTCTCTCTCTCTCTTACATTTTATATATATCTCTCTCATTTTCTTCTCCCCCCTCTCTCCTCTCTTTTCCTTCTCTCACCATTTTTCTTTTTTCCTTTTTCTTTCTTATTCTTCTCTTTCTCTTCTCTTTAAAACTTTTCCTTTTCTCTTTGTCTCTCTCATTTAAATTTTATCACTCCCTTGCTCTAT
The DNA here is from genome assembly GCF_053477565.2 of Lygodium microphyllum. Taxonomy (NCBI): domain Eukaryota; kingdom Viridiplantae; phylum Streptophyta; class Polypodiopsida; order Schizaeales; family Lygodiaceae; genus Lygodium; species Lygodium microphyllum. The sequence continues at coordinate 91,773,419 of NC_141161.1, read as the reverse complement.
AATTCTCTCTCGATCTTTGTTCATATTCTCTCTTCTTCTGCTTCTCTCTCTCTTCCTCCTTTTCTTCTCTCCCCGCTTTTGTTCTCTCGCTCCCCTTTTCTTCTCCCCTCTCCACTCTTTTCCTTCTCTCTCTCTCTCTCTCTCTCTCTCTCTCTCTCTCCTCTTTTTTCTATTTTTTTCTTCTCTGTCTCTGTCTATGTCTCTGTCTCTCTGTTCTCCCTCTCTCTCTTCTTCTTCTCTCTCCCTCTTCATTCATTCATTCATTTTTTCTTTTTTCTTTTTTACATTTTTCTCTCTTTTTTTCTTTCTGCTTTTTTTTTCTCTCTCTCTCTCCTCCCTTTTCTTCTACCCCCTCTCCTCTCATTTCCTTCTCTCTCTCCTATTTTTTTATTTGTTAATTATTTCTCTTTTAAATTTTATATTTTCTCTCTCTATTACTCTCTCTCTCTCTTTTTCTTCCCTCATTCCCTTCCTCTCTCTCTCTCTCTCTCTCTCTCTCTCTCACTCACTCAAAGAACGACTTTTAAATATGTTTAATTAAAAAGAAAAAGAACATATAAAATATTTTTAAAAATATTTAATTAAAAATGAGGAAAAAAAGAAAAAAAGAAGGGAAGTTTAAATTAAAAATTTTAATCTAACTAAAAAAGGGGGAGAACAGAGAGAGAAACTTTTGATTTAAAAGTGAGGGGAAAGAGACTATGTGTGAAGAGTTTAATTTAATTAAAAAAGGGTGACAAAAGAGAGAGAGAGAAAAAGCCTACATGTGTGAGAGAGGGGGGTTTCATTAAAAAGAGGAGAAGGAAGAAAGAGTGTGTGATTAAAGGTGAGAAAAATGGGGTTTTATTTAAAAACGGAGACGTTTCGGAAGCCCTATGGAGGTTCAGGGTTTTCCAAACCTACAAGAAAAATAAAATAGTAGTAAGATGTATTGTGTTTTAATGTTTTTGTAGATGCATGTTACCTATGACCAAAAATGTTAATATCACCAATAGATTATTCTTAGTTGGCGTTAGGCCTAGTGAAAAATTGCAGGCTATAATTCCCCTATTGGGAATTGGTTAGTGCTAATGTAGATTGCATGTACCCCACTCACAAATTTTTAGGTGCTGATAGATTTGTAGTATTCTAGATAAAGATAGCCGCAAGATAATTGAAATGGCCATCAATCATATCAAACAAGTTCTCTTTTGCAGTCTTTGCTATTTGCACCTATGTTGGTAAAACTCATCATTATAGAGTATAAGAGCAAACTAGATCCTCCAAAAGAGTCTTGAGGCCTTTGACTTCTTTAATGGAATCTACAATCCTTGAGACGTTCTAATAGAACCCTTTGTAGGAGATTGTTAAATATTATATGTGATAAATTATAAAGCCTAGAAATTTTTATGGAGACACCCTTTAAAAGATTACTTTGAACAATTAAATCAAGTATTCCATGATCAAATAAAGATTTAGCAACTTGGAACCTTTTGCTAGATATCTCATTCAATTGCCAGTCTTGTAAGCTCAACCCAAGGAACGATTCATAGCCTCATAGAGCCATTGAATGACATAGTTCCATATTTTACCCCTTTTAAGTAGCTTGGTGGACTGGAACACAAGTAACTAGATGTCATTGATTAAAAGTAGCCCAAAAGTGTAAATCTGCCATGAGAGCGAAAGTGAATAGGTGGTAGCTTCACGAAGAATAAGGGGCATAGATAGATTGAAGCCCCATTTTGAAGAAGAGTGTTATGTATATGGCTTATATTATGCTATCGGGATGCTATTTTTGTGTCTGGACATTATGTTGGTGCTTTGGAGCACTTGTGGGATGCTTTGAGCCATTGATAGCTCATTTTTCACAGGATTTATGGCTATATACAGTTCTAGACAACAAGCATTTATAGGGGAGTTTATGCCTAATGCCTACACATATGGTTTGGGAGCTTTATGATGTATCCATGTATGTGGAGTATGCCACATGTTGCCACATATTAATTTGAGCTGGGATTGAGCACTGTTTAGCTCAGTTTTGGACAGTGATTTCAAGTTGTTTTTAGCAGGGTTGATCGTACTTCTCAATGGATATTTAATGCCTATTGGATTTAGGCTATCTTGGCTGTCTACATTGATGTAGTGACTCTCGGGATCAACATAGAGCTTGGATTTTCTCTCGGATCATTGGCTGAGATTGATCTCTCTTTGCATAGCATTTGGATCATCATCTTTGATGTACTTATGGCATGTACTTTGCTTATGTCTGACTGCGGTCTTAACATGCTTGGCCTATGCCACTACTACATGCTAGTTACATTGTTTGGAGCCGATTGCTACTAGAGCCTTGTCTTGGCTTGAATTTGGATTCCTAGAACTTACTTGGGATATTTCTTGGCTTTCCAGAGTTGTATTTGGGATATAGTTGATGTCTATGGATGCTATAATTGGAGGCTTCAGAGCCTATATGCTCATGATGTCTTATTGATGCTTGGTCTTGGAACTTCCGTTCACTGGTGCTATCATATGTCTTTCTTGAGCATCTTGGCTTGATCCATATGGCTTTTGTGCCAGTGGGAGCATCTTTGGATGCTTGAGACATTGAGCAAGCAGTTTATGCTATTGAGCTTTGAGTCTTTTGAGACTGGGATCTTCTTCACTTGGATGTTGCATGGTTGATATTTCGTGGTCCGCATACATGTACTGGAACCGATTTGGGCTTTTTATTCTTTGAGCATACACCTATTTGTGTCAAGTCTTACCAGTATTGTGTACACTTTGCCCTATTACACAAGGGGTGTGCCGGCTTATTGAGGGATTATTTTGACATACTTGGGTGTTTGCTCGATGTCCGTATGACTGTCACATGCTGATTTATGCCTGCTTGATGCTAGTTATGCCTTGACAATCAGTGGTTGACTTGGTGTATTTATTTTACCTACAGTTTGCTCTCATTATACCTGGTTGTAATTTATTGCAGAAAGTAGTTATGCATGGATTGACGTGGTATTTTCATGCTGAATCATCCTGATTTTATGTACTTTTGATGGTACATGGTGGATAGCATCATTAGCTATCAATTCGTGGTCATTTTGCCTTGGTTTTGGTGATATTTTGGCTATTTACAACAGAAAACAACAAGCAATTTTGAACATTTCCACCATTTTGGAGTGCAATATGGCATCTTTTTCTATTGATAGTGCTAACTTCAACATCATTAAACTTGACGGTACGAATTATGCCTACTGAAAGAGCCAAGTTTGGTAGGCAGCATTGGTGTAGAAATTGCATATAAATCCACTAAGGATGCATGGCAAGCAGTTTGAAACTATGATTGATGAGGAATGGGATGAGCTTGATGAGTTATGCAAGTCCACCCTCATCTTGTCTCTCACTAAACAGGTGCATTACAATGTGGTTGAGGAAGCACAAAGTGCTTGGCAGCTTTGGGATAAAATTAAGAGCCTCTAGGACAAGAAAAGTATAGCAAGTCAGATGTATTGGTTGAAGCACCTTATGGACCTGTGCATGAAGGACAATATGACAATGTGTGCTCATTTGAACCACTTCCATGCTATTCTCAAGAACTTGACATAGCAGGGCCTTACCTTCAATGATGAGGTTACTCCATTGTTTTTTCTTGGGACTCTAAGTGAGTCATGGGATGTATTCCGTACTGCCTTATGTGCTCCTGCCTCTATTTTGAACTTGCCTGATGTAGAGAGAGTCTTCTATAGAAAGATATCAACCATAAGAACTTGGATGCCTCTCGTGTGGTGTCACATGCTTTGACATGGTAAGTCACACAACAAGTCTCTAGGAGAAATGCTAATGTGACATGTCATCATTGCGACAAGAAGGGTCATATACACCCAGAGTGTCATGAGTTGCGCAAAGAGAAGGGAAAAGACAAAGTACAGGAAAAGTCCTTTGATCCTAGCATTATACATGCAAAATCTAGTATGAAAATCAAGGAGATAAATGTCGTGCAGACTGATGACTCCGATGAGGAGTACATACTTGCAGCTAGTTCTTGTGATGCTACGCCATTGACCGAGGTTCACTCTATGTATGCACAATGCTGGCTTTTGGATTTTGGTGCTTCATTTCATGTTACACTATGCCATGAGTGGTTCCATTCCTACCACACTATCCCTGGTTCAGTTCGCTTGGGTGATGACATGTAACTTGCTATTGTTGGCATTGGGGATGTACGGCTGTAGTTCTCTACTGGCAATACTTTTGTGTTACAGGATGTATGTCATCTATCTGCGCTTACACACAGTCTTATGTTTGCAGCAGGGCAACTTGATGATGCTAGGTTTCATGTTTCATTTGGAGATTCTTCCTAGAAGATCACATGTGGCAGACTTGTGCTTGCTAGAGGTGCCAAGGCTGGTAGCCTCTATCCTCTTGTAGTTGATGGGTCCTCTGTTGACTATACTTTGTCAGTGGGTTCCATCCCACATGTATCTCTTTAGCATGCCCATTTGGGCCATATAAATTTGAAGGGAATGAAAATGCTTTCTGGTTGCAGTACTTACCACCCCTTAACTATGCATGTTTTGATTCATGTGAGCATTATCTTTATGGCAGACAGACTAGGAATATGGCTTAGAAGTCTAGTAGGACATGCATGAGTGAGACCCTAGCATTGGTACATTTGGATGTTTGTGGGCCCATGCCCTGTCAGTCTATGGGTGTGCAAAGTATTTTGTGACATTCATGGATAATTTTTCACGTAAAGTCTAGGCTTACCCCATAAAGCTTAAGTCAAGTTAGATGTCTTGGCTGTGTTTTAGATATGGCTTGCATTGGTTGAGAACCATACTGAGCATAGGTGAAATGCCTTAGGACTGAAAATGGAGGAGAATATGTGTCACGTGCCTTTGAATAGCTATGTGACGAGAGGGGTATTAAGTGTCAATTGACCACCCCCTATACCTCACCCAAGAATGATTTGGCTAAGCAGATTTATAGAACCATCCAAGAGTGTGTACGCAGTATGCTTAGCCATGCAGGCCTACCACAGAGCTTCTGGGCTGAGACAGTCAGTACATATGTGCATGTAATCAATAGATCACCTTCCAATGGTTTGGATTTCTAGGTTGCAGAGGAGGTATGGACTGGGAAACCTCCATCTTATGCACATCTACGTGTCTTTGGATGTGAGACATTCTGCCATGTTCCCGAAGAAAAGCAGACTAAGTTAGATCCTAAGAGTGTCAGATGCATTTTCATTGGCTATGGAGATGCAAGCGAGGTGGGTTATCACCTCTAGGATTCGTAGGCGCAGAAAGTCATCCGCAGCCATGATGTAGTCTTCCATGAAGACAAGATGCATAGGAAGCATGAGAAGATAATAGAGATACACAAGGTTATATTCCAAAGAGGAGCCATGTGCTCCTGCACAGCCAGTTGGATAGCCTACAGCAATAGTAGTTGGTATACATGGCTAGGTTGTTGGACAAGCAGCCGAGCTCGGTCTACTAGAGATAGATGTCTACCTGATAGATTTGAGCCCTCGATGCATTATGTCTTGTTTATAGATGTAGGTGAGCCTCTCACCTATGATGATGCTATGCGCAGGGGTGACAGTCACTCCTAGGAGAGGGCTATGCAGTCTGAGATAGACTCCTTGCATCAGAATATGACTTGGGATTTGGTTTCCTTGCCTGCTAGCAAGAAGACTTTGCTATGAAAATGGGTGTACAAGCTGAAAAATACCCCTGGACACCCTAAGCTGACTTATAAGGAAATACTTGTTGCTAAGGGTTTTAAACAAGAACATGGAGTTGACTTTGATGAAGTCTTATCTCTTATGGTCAAGACGACCACCCTACGCTTGGTTTTGGCCTTAGTCTCACAGCTTGACTTGGACATGTATTAGATGGATGTCAAGACTGCATTCTTGCATGGGGATTTGCATGATGAGATATGCATGGAGCAGCCTAAGGGCGCTGCAAAACCTAGCAGGGAGCACCTAGTTTATATGGCATAGCTTGAGCATCTACTCAAGCTTGTATCAATCCTTTCTTTAAGGGAGGATGACCTTCATAAGATACGTTCCTAATATCTCATTTTCACTTCTTTCTCTTTTAGACGTATTTTTAAGAGAGCTCTCCACTTTTGTGTGACCTTGAAGTCATTTTGAGAAAAATGTTGTGAAGTGTTTTCTCATGCATGCATAATTTCTCTCTTTAGGGGGGAGATGGTCGGTAATATTGTTTTGCCTCTATCTCTAAGTGCAACATGGCAGCTTCTTCTATCTCATAGAGATGTGTATGAGATGGATGTTGAGCACATGCCCATGCTTGTATCAAGATAGTCATTCTTATGTGAATTTCTCACCTAAGACTAAGCTTGAGCATGGGCTGAAGCTTGTATCAAGCCTTTCTTGGGGGAGGGAGTTTCACAAGATAGGTGAATTTGAGGTTTCTCATTAAGATAGCTATGAGACAATGTGCTTGAGCATGTGCTCAAGATTGTATCCAAACCCTCTTTATTTTATATGACACTTTGATATGTGTTTGGGTTGTAGCCTATGCATCTTCTTAATCTTGTAAAAACCCTCTCCTTAGGGAGGGAGGAGTCTCTAAAGAGTGTTTACCCCCTCCCTTGGAGGGCATGGGAAAATATTCTCCTCTCTCATTGAGACATCTATTAGACAATGCGCTTCAAGTTTGTATCCAGACCCTATCTATCTTATATGACTTTTTCATATGCCTCTAGCAAGGCACTTAATAATATTATCAATCTTGTATTAACTCTATATGTAGGGGGAGGGCCTATATCTGTGACTACAACATTGTAGTATGTAGGGGGAAGGGCCTGTATTTGTGACTACAACATTGTAGTTTCTCCTCTCTCATTGAGATGTCTTTTCTAGACGAATTTCTTTCATGTCATTGAGAAAGAGCTTTAGTACATGCTCAATACTTTATTTCTGGGAAGAATCTTTGCACATGCCCATGCTTGTATCAAGGCTCTCTTTCTTATGTGAATTTCTCACCTCAGACTAAGATTGAGCATCTTCTCAAGCTTGTATTATCAAGCCTTTCTTTGAGGTGGGGGTGTGGGGATGGAGCTTCACAAGATAGTTTCCTAGTATAGATGTATTCAAGAAGAGAGCTTGACCTTCTAACCTAGCCTATAATGATCTTCTTTGTTTAGCGGACTATGATGTGTCTTTAAGACAAAGGGGAGGAAAGCTTGGCAAGATGGTGGGATGGAGCTTGTTGCACACAATGGGGCCTATGTAGACCCTCTCCACTTTTATGTGGCTTTGAGGTCTCTCATGGAGATAGCAATGACATAGCATGCTTGAGCACGTGCTCAAGCTTCTATTTGAACCCCTTCTTTTTTATATGATTCTTTGCTATGTATTTGGGTTGTAGCTTGTGCACATTATCAAGATTGTAAGAACCCTATCATTGTGTGGAAGTAGCTTCTCAAGAGTGTCCTCTCTTGTTAATATGTCTTTTACATATGAATTTCTAAGATGTCTCTATATAGAACACTACCTATATAGACCCTCTCCTTTTTTTGACTTTGAGATCTCTTTGGGATGGAGCTTAAGCATGTGCTTAAGCTTGTATCGACACTCTTTTTTTTATATGAGTTTCTAAAATTTCTTTGAGACATAGCTTGACCATGTGCTCAATCTTGTAACAACCCTTCCTTTCCAAGGTAGGAGCTTCACAAGATGGACTCTTAGTATCTCCTTCCCCCTCATTTCTCTTTTAAATGCATTTGAGAGAGAGAGAGAGAGAGAGAGATCCTATGATCAAGCCTATAATGACCTTTTTTATTTGATATGACTTTTGATGTGACTTTGATATAGAGGGGAGGGAAACTTAGCAAGATGGTGGGACAGCGCTTGACGAGCCTATAACAAAAAAGGTCTTGGAAGATTGCATACTTGGCAATAGAGTGGAATTCATACTTGGCAAAGTTCTTGGAATCGCAAAGTGTGAATTTCATGATGCAATCATTGATATGCTGAAATGGAAAAGACAGTTTGATGGTGAAGTTTTGCAAGCATTGATGCAGGTTGCCAAAGACATAGAGAAACAACTTTAGATTGAAAATGATGATGCATGTAATGTTGATTTGGAGCAGGTGATGAATATCATTTTTTTGTGCACGATTCATGTAGTTATCCGGTGATTTTGGGGCAACCCTATATTTCCGAATCAAGGTTAGAAAAAAAATCCTTGGATGATGGTTCTTCATATGCTGGGGTTCAGAGTAAAGACAATACAAAGGCAGTACAGTTTCTCTTTATTTGTGTGAATCATCCTCGCAATCAAGATAGACTGCAGGATAATCCCATGCTACCTAATGCACGAGAGTTTAAGGGTTCTTTGACAGCACTGTTGTTGTAAGTGGAGGCTGGCAATACCTCTAGGAATATAAATATGCCTCCAAGAAAGAGAGAAATTGTGTTTGTGTTTGGATTGCAGAATGGATAGCATGTAGTCAGGGTAGTTTTAAGAATATTTCAACATGTGCAGGGCTAAAAATAAATATGTTGGATGGGCTAAAAAAGAGCTGAAGACATATGGGCTGATGGCTGCAAATGAAGGTATTTCAGGGCTATTTTTAGAGCTAGTTGATATTGATATAGTGGCTAAAATTTCTACAGTAATTAATGCTGAAAAAAACATGGCAATAAAAAGAGGTTATTTATGTTGACCCTTTAGAGATGTATGAAGTCATTCAAGAGTTTACTGAGCATGAATGTTATGGGCTACAATATGGGCTACAAAACAGTGGGCTTCCTTAGCTCCTGGCTTTTGCTTAAGTAAAAACCTAATGGTCCTAAGGTAGTTACAAGTAGTTATAAATGCAGGATCTACGCACAAAGAGAAATCCTCGAGGAAGAAGTTGATGGATGGGCGCAAGTTTGTTGCTTTGAAAGTCATGCATCCCTCGAGAGTCTTTGCGTTGACGTTGTAGATATTTGGAAAGTCATATCTTCCATGCACATTCCTATCATAATCTACTCCATATGTGCGTGGGTAGGGAATATAGATAGGATTATTTTGTTCCTCAGGGAGTGTACCGCATAAGACCATCCATGCATCAAAATTGGTATCCCAAATCCTCCTCTCCTACTGTGGCTGTACCTCATAGCCTCGAACGGTCTTGGGAACCTGATAGACCTTATCCCATTAATCCCATGGTCTCCTACCTCCATTGCATGATAACGATGCTCCGCTCCTCGACCCATCGGGTCGCTAGGGTGTTTCCTAGGCAAATGATCCTTTCCACCACTGTAATGTGTCCCCCTGTTCACTTACAGGACACATCTTAGTAGCCCATCATCGAGAAGAGAGTCCAGAAAGCGCCGCCTGGCACTCCCATGGAATGTCACAAGGCTTGCAATCTAGGACTTCCTGATTTTGCCACGAAGCGAAAGCATTCCGGCCGTTCGCACTTAGCACCGACCTGAATCAGGGTTTCCCTAATGGTCAAATTTCTAGAATGATAACTAGCGTCAAACCCCACGCAAACTACTTTATGCAGAAACATCAGGGTCAAAGAAGATTCATGTTGCACTTGGTTTAAGGAGAATGGGAAACGAGAGGGATGCAAAGCTCAACCTCTCTGCCCATAAGGCATAGTCCCATTCTATTCCCCTAAAACAACATAAATCGGGATTCTAGTATTCTAGATTCTAGGTCAACATTCCTTGCTGTCAATTTCCTTCGAGAAAATTTCCCGGCCAACTGGGACCACCCTTCCATAGGATGGACCCATGGTCACATCCATTGCACTTTCCTTGGGATTGCTTTAGTTATCTAATTACCTACCCCATTTAGTTGACATGTAAAAATAGCTTCCTTAATTAGCCATTTAGTCATTGGTTCCTTCACGTAACTTAAGCACTGACATAGAAAAACAATGTCAAACAAGTTCCTTTTCAACAATTGATCTTATTTATTAGTATTTGGAATACATCATAATAATCCAGCCCGAAGGCTAATCCATAATCCGCCCGAAGGCTATCCATAATCCGCCCAAATGAAATCCAGCAATCCTCAGGGATTACTATTCCAAGTTTTCGCCCGTAGACTAGTATGCGGGCCTCGAGATCGAATCCCGAGTCACATCGGCCTCTTGTGCAGGACCCAGAGGCAAGGGATTTATGGCCAGAGCCCCTCTGGCACCCAAGCGTCCTCCGGCTCCACGTAGCACCCACGGAGAGACCTCTCACGGCAGGTTCGGTCCACGTACCCGGTGCGGCTCGCAACCCCCTTGGATAGGGTCAGCAGGCAGACAGTCGAGGGTAACTGATGCTGCCTCTCCTTTCAGGCCTTCAACCTGAAGCATTATTTATTTTTCCATCTTTAGCTCTTTGAGAAAAGAAATACAAAAAGTGCTCCTAAATTGTACGAACACAATCAATCCAGTGGTTGTTTGTTTGGCCAACTACTAAGGTGTGAATCCATCTCTCGAAATGCATCCAGCATTCGATCCGGGATCGATTGCGACTTGGCAAGATCCCTCCAGGGTTTTGTTACTTGTTTTACCCTTTTATCCTTGGGTTAAGGTTTATACCCTATTAACTTAAATTAACCAACACCTTAGGTTTCTTAAATTAAGACAATAATTCCTGGGCAACCTTGTCGCCCTAACTCAATTGGTCAATTCTTGCTAGGCAATTCATAGTTACCCTAACTTGGCAACTTAGCCTTACAGAAGGGTAATGTAAGAGGATGACTACTCATCCTCTCGCAAATTATACTTATACTTAGAACCTGCCAACCTAGTTCTAGGGAGTGGCAAATCTATCTTGTGATTTAGGCATAAAACCATGCGACGTTGCAACTTGTTGCATAGGAGTCGCATCTAACTTGTGGGATCAATCTCCCATCAACAACATTTCTTGGTCAAGAAATACGCTTGATCAAGATGTAGGGTTTGGGAGTCCTCTTGACCCAACCCAACCCTAACCTTACTAGGCCGACAACGCGACCCTAGGGTTTCTAAACTCAATCGAAAGTGTAGTATTAGGTCATTCGATCCTTAGGGTAAAACCCTAGATCGTTATTGTATGGGTGACTAACTAACCCTAACATTCCGTGAATGTGGGTAGGACCTTTGGGTTTGAAAGTCTTAACTTGGTGTCCCAAGTGCGATATTGGGCAGAATTTTTAGCGTACTAAACTCTACTTAGCGCATTGAGGTAATCACCATTTGAGTTACACCATTGAAAGCGAATTACCTATTCGAACTAATTGTCTTGACAAGAAGGGATCTTTCTTTAAGATGCTAATTCTTTTTCCCTAAAAAGATGTAAATAATCCCAAAATGCAAAATTCCATGTGAGTATGCGAATCATAGACTTTACCTTCTTTGCTACTATAAGACTTGCAATAACCATTTTGTTTCCTTGCCTAAATCATAGTGATTGATGATTTAGGCTAACTCGTATAGAAGCCTACGTTGAGAACTATTCTTATAAACCCTTTGTCCAATGCATTGAATTCATGATTAATTAACATGAAATGCATTTTTTTCTAAAACATCTTCGATAAAAGAAGTTCATGAATATCACAAGACCATTAAAGATTTTAATTTGTCCTTCGACACTTAACGAACCTAGGATGCAATTAACATCACATGCAATATGCATGGTACATAAATCTCTTCCATGTAATGCAATTACTTGGACAACATTTTTATGGATGTCGACGATTATTTCCTACGAATCACATCTAGGGAATCATTGCCTAAATGCATTAAGTGCTTGTTCTTTCTTGTGAGGAAGACAAGGATGCATTTAATGAAGGTGACGGATCGAAGGTTGGACTCGAGAGCTATGGAGGGAGAGCAAGAGCAAGAAAGGGAGAGACTAGAAATGGGAACTCCAACAGTCACAATGTGTGACCAGGCCTTCCTTTATTCAAACTGTCACTAAAAGAATAAAGAATAAAGTGATGGTGACGGGCTCCCGCCACCTGTAGTGTGCAGTGGCGGTGACTGTCAGTGTAGTAATACACGGGCGGCTAGGAAAAGGCGCCTTTACCCCCAACAACCTTCCCCTTATCTTTGTGCCTTTCATTGTGCAAGTCATGGTATTGTGGCCTAATATGGCCATTTTTCCCACAATGGTGACAAGTAACATCTGCATTCTTGCCACGAGATTTGCTACATGACTTCCCACGAGTCTTGGACCGAGATTTTTGAGAATCCCGTCCACGGCCACTACCACTGCCATGCTTTCCATATCCATCATTCCTGCCTCTAACTGTTATAGCATGAGACACGAGAGGCATCCAAATTCTTACGGTTAACCTCTTCTTATAGAAGAGCACTCTCAACATCAGATAATTTCAAGGTAGCAGTAGAGGTACATAATGCAGTGCGGGAATACATCCCATGACTCATTAAGAGTACCAAGCAAGAAAAGAGGAGTGACATCCTCTGCAAAAGTGATAGTTCTTGAGTATAGCATAGAACTGGCTCAAGTGAGCAGACATAGTCACATTCTCCTTCATGCGCAGATCCATAAGCTACTTTAGCCAATACATTTGACTTGCTGGACTTTTCTTGTCATAGAGATTCTTGATTTTATCCCACAACTGCCATACACTCTGTTCTTCCTCAAATACATTGTAGTGAACATGTTCTATGAGAGACAATACAATGGTGGACTTACATAACTCATCAAGCTCAAGCCATTCCTCACCCTGGCATAGTTGCAGGTGGATGCCTGCTTAATCTCAAAGGTTTGATCTGCGATTTCTACACCAACACCTGCCAAATATGGCTCTTCCAATAAGAGTACTTCGTACCATCAAGCTTAGTGCTGTTGAAAATAGCATGATCAGTGGATGAACTCACCATAATGCAGGCTGGAAGACTATAGACAGTTCAAAACTGCTTGCTGTTTATTGCAAAAAATGACAAAAAAATCACCAAAATCGAGGGAAAATGGCAAGGAAAGTGGAACCAAAGCTGATGCCCACCAAGTACTAGTGAAAGTACATAATTTCAGAGTGTTTCAGCATGAAAAATCCATGTCAGTCCTCCATACATATATGCTTGCTGTAATAAATTTCAGATTTCAGTAAAACAGAGCTAATAGTGTCAAAATCGAATCCCAAGGCAATCAGATACTGCCAAGACCAAAGCCGGCATCATGCGGGCATAGCATAAGCATATGAAGGTTGATAAGCATGAATCCAACAACCAAGTATGTCATAAAAACATCTGCCAGTGAGTAGGCACACCCCCCAGTCAACGAGGCAAAGTGTTCCTACCACTACCAAAACTTGACACAAGTAGGTGTCAGTTCACAAAGATATGGATCCAAGACTAAGACTTAGCTCATAAGCATATAGTGAACCAAGACATATGATGTATCATCCCAAAAGGTAAGAAGTCCCAAAGTCTCAAGTGTCTGCTCAATGGCATGTAATGGCTCAATGCATAAAAGTACCACCTATTCAATGTCTGATAAGCATTCAAGAATACTCCCATTGGCACAAAAGCCGTATGTACGAGCTAAAAAGCTCAAGCCAAGGCAAGACATGTGTAGCATTCGTAAGCATGTAAGACATCAAATACATCCCAATCCAAACTCTGACAAGCCAAGTAACATCCAAGACTACTCCAAATAAGCCAAAATGCATCCAAGGTGGAGCTTCAATGAGCACTCAAGCTCAACGTATGCATAGGGTAATCAGCCATGACATGAGCATCAAGCCGTAGGCAACGGGTATGCATAAACCCAAGAAGCATCACTATCAAAGCATATACCAATGTCAATAAGTGTGGGCTGAAATAAGCTCAAGCTTCCAAAAGCATCCGAAAATGTGTTCCTATGGGGGAAAAATGGAAGATAAATTGAATGGTAGTATGTTGAAGTGATTGGAACAAGAAAAATCAGAAAATAGCACATTTTATTGCCAAATAAATCAAGAAAATAGGGAAAATAAGGAGAAAAATAGAAATACGGCTCACAAAAATAAGGAAAAATATAATGATTGTTTGTGGATGTGTGGTAGTAGAAAAGCATGAGGTTTAGCCTCAATTTGCCCTATCTCCCTTGTCAAAATTTATGATTTATCACTTTTCATACATCAAAATATGGCAAAATGAACATCTACACCTATGCAACAAAAGCAATACCTAAACGTAGGGGGTTGGGATGTTTGAATGGTGTGATTTGTGTGCTGATTGTTGCTAATTTTCTGATGCATATCATGACATAGAGTTTGTTGTGTTTTAATTAAGAGGATAGTAGCACAAGTGTTGTCTCGGTGCTATCCTTACATCGCTGCAACGAGTTAGTGAATGAGCATTGGAAAGCCTGGTTGTGCACAATACGTTTCTAATTGAAAATTATGTTTGAGAACTTTAGGATCATCCACTTTTGCATGTGCATATTAACCATGGTATCAGAATACAAAAGACTGGATGGATAGCACCTGGTTTCGATTATGATGACCCACTCTTGAGTATGGAAAGGCAACCTAAGCCGTAGGATAGACGTTCATTTCTTGGGGAATCATTTGGTAAGGACACATGGTATCTTCTCGAATACTTTCAAAATGAAAGAGTAGAGTTTGTTTGTTTGTTCTATATGTTGAGCAGTGCATCAAGGGGCCAATCCCTGCGATGTAGAAGAGCTGCAATGGGGCCGCGGTGATTCCACCGAGAGGTTGCCTCCTATGTATATGATTGTCATGGCATTTATTGCCAGTGTGTATGGATTCTCCCTCTATGGAGTTTATAGAAAGGGAAACGTTGGACTACAAAACTATAAACACATAGATTAGGCTTTAGGACAGTTCGTCCTTTAGCAGCAGATAGACGTTCCTGGCCCGCGAGGCCGTGTGGGTGTGTTTGTCTGTTATGAGCATGAGGTCCGGCTAGTGCCATAGCCAGTGCCGGCCCATTTGAGGTCCCATCAATAATAGTATGCTGAGAAAGACAAAATTAAGTGTGTCACTAATCATCTAGTGGACTGAGCATCCCTATGGTGGACTGTTGTCCGCAAGAGCATTTATTGTCCTACTACTTGGGAAACTTTCCAAAAGAAATTTTTGTAGAATCTCCTTCCATCCCAATTCCACAAAAAAGCTATCAAATGGGATCTTCTGAAACAAAGGAATCGTGAGCCTATTTCACAATATACCAAGCGTTTTTGGAATGCTTTATTGCAACTACGAATGCTTGAAGATGTACTTGAGAAAATCCATAAATGCAAGTTTATGTTTGGCTTACTTGGACATTTTTATGTGAAGGTCAACATGTTCAAGCCAACGACTCTCGAAGATGCAATTTCATTGGCCCATGACAATGAAGACAAAATTTGAGGACGAGAGAAGGGACCACAACAATTTCAAACTAATGGTAACTTTCATTCAAACAATTCAATTCAAATTTTCGAAGATTCAATCAAAATCGTTTCCTTCCATCTTCATTCCGTAAATCTTGGACATGACCACCTGCTTTACCATCAAACACAAATCCAAACCCTAAGCCATCTCCCCAGCCAAATCCCAACATTCCTAAACTTCCTACTATTACGAATAATGTATCCAAAGCCAAATCCATAGTCTGTTACAAATGTCATCAACTTGGACATCTAGCGGCGAATTGTCAAACCAAAAAGCCAACTGTTCATATCAATTATTTGGGAGCGACAGAAGATGAAGAACATGAAGAAATGCTAAATTTTACAGAAAACGATGACGATATTGGTACTATTTCAGATACTTTACCAAGTATGCCAAATCCCCATTCTTTATTAATGATGAAATGTCTTGTGCATGGTAAAGAAAATACTATTTTACATGATGATGGGAGCACACATGACTTTATTTTTGCAAAATTGGTCAAAGAATTGAATTTATATATTGTTTCTACACACTATCGCATTAAGGCTGCATTCTTAAGCACTAGATACAATGGAACACAAGAAGTGCATGACATAGAAATTAAAATTGGTGATTATGTTGAACGTAGAAATTTCTTATTTTTGCCTTTGCAATCTAATGACATTATCTTAGGAATGCCTTGGCGTCATCAGTACAATTCCGATATAGATTATTCCATGCATTCAATGAAGATTCATTCTAAATTAAATGGAAAACAAATCACATTGCATGGTATGCACACTTTTGATAATTTTCCATTGCTTAGTCATGCACAGGCTAAACGTGCATTACGAAAAGGTAGCAAATCCTATTTAATGTGGGTGAATGAAATTGAAGCTAAAGAAAATCAAATGCATCCTAAGCACACACAATTTCTTTCACAATTTCAAGATTGTTTTGCTGCATACTTACCACCTGGCTTACCACCTATACGTCCCGAAGATCACAAGATAGACCTAATTCCTGGATCACAACCACCATATAAAGCACCATATAGACATAACCAAATTGAACAAAAAGAAATTCAAGCCCAAATTGAAAAATTGTTAACCCAAGGACTCATTAGACCTAGTAGTTCTCAATTTGATGCACTTGTCTTATTAGTGAAGAAGAAAAACAATACCTATTGCATGTGCATTGATTATCGTGCCCTTAATAAAATTATTGTTAAGAATAGATATCCAATTCCTAGGGTAGATGATCTTATGGATAAGCTACAAGGATATGCAATATTTACTAAGATAGACCTTAAATCTGGATACTATCAAGTAAGATTGGACACATCTGATGTATTCAAAACTGCATTTAGAACACAATTTAGACACTATGAATTCCTTGTTATGCCTTTTGGTTTAACTAATGCACCAGCCACATTCAGTCGTATGATGAATCACATATTTTTGAAGCATCAACATTGTGCCATTGTTTTCTTTGATGACATATTGGTTTTTAGTAAGAATGAGAATGAGCATTATAAACATTTATCTTTGGTTTTCAAATTATTGAAAGAGAATCAATTATATGATAATCCAAAAAAGAGTGAATTATTCCAAACACAAATTGAATATCTAGGACATATTGTTTCATCTGAAGCTATTAAAGTTGACCCTAAAAATATAGAAGCAATTTGGAAGTGGCCGATACCTAAAAATATGCACAAATTACATTCTTTCTTAGGTCTTGCTAGCTTTTACAGAAAATTTGTGAGAAATTTTTCATTGCTTGCATTACCTTTGATAAAACTATTAAAGAAAGGCATTGTGTATCATTGGTCCGAGAATCAACAAAAGTCCTTTGATTTACTGAAACATGCTTTAACTCATGCTCCTGTATTGCAATTACGTGACTTTAATAGACTACTTTCCTAGTAGTTACTGATGCTAGTGGATCTGGAATAGGAGCAGTCCTTATGAAAGATTCTCATCCCATAGCCTACTCTAGCTGCAAAATTAAACCCTCTGAACTTAAGTATTCTACCTATGATAAGGAATTGCTAGTTGTAGTACAAGCTTTACGTCAATGGAAACACTATTTAATGGGATCTGAATTCATGATCAAAACTGACCAACAAAGCATTAAACATCTCCTTAGTCAACCACAAATATCTGACTGACACATTAAATGGGTTGCTTTTATTCAAACTTTTCATCCACTCATACAATATCAACCCGGAACAGAGAATGTTTTTGCCGATGCTTTAAGTAGAAGACTGACTATTCATAATATTTATGTGATATCTTTTGACTCTCTTCTCCCTATGAAAGATACCTACGACTGAGATTCTACTTTTCAAACTGATTGAAATAAATTAGTTACAAATAAGTGGATTCCCATTGATTCATTGTCTTACACTAATGGATTTATGTTTTATAAAAAAACATTATGTGTAACTATTCCATTTGGATAATTTGTTTTGCATGAAATTCATTGTCCCCCATACCAAGGCCATAGAGGAATTATTTCTACTTTGCATACACTGATTGAAAATTTTTATTAGCCACACATGGAATCTGATGTATCTAACTTTGTATCTGAATGCTTAATTTGTCAAAGAGTTAAAAGACACCATGGTAAATAATATGGTTTATTAATGCCTTTACCAATTCCAGAACCACCATGGGAATATATCTCAATTGATTTTATCACTGGTTTGCCTAACACTAAAGCTGATCATGACATGATTTGGACTATTGTTGATAGGTTTAGAAAACAAGCATATTTCATTCCATGCAAGAAAACATTAACTGCATCTCAAGCTGCTCAATTGTTCTTGAAAACTGTTTTCACTAATCATGGTTTGCCAAAAGTTATTATTTCTGACCGTGATTCTAGATTTTGCAATAATTTTTGGATTACTTTGTTTGATAATTTAGGAACAAACATTGATTTTTCATTTGCATTTCATCTTGAAACAAATGGGCCAACAGAAGCTACTAATAGTACCATTTTAGATATTTTGCGTGCATACATAATTTCAAAACCACAAACATGGGATACACATTTACATTTACTTCAGTTTGCATACAATAACACACCACATACAGCTACACAGAAAGCACCATTTGAAATTATTTATGGATATAGATTACCTACACATGTTACATCATTGTCAAACAAAGTTCAAGCTGCTGATGATATTGCTAACATGCATGCTACTATTTTTGTTGAAGTTAAAGATATGATTGCCAAAGCCCAGCAATCATACACAAAACAAGCAAACAAGAAAAGAAAAGCTATGAGTTTCAAAGTTGATGATTATGTTTGGTTACATATTGAAAAGTGAAGATTACAAAGTGTTGACAAACACCCTGTTGTAAAGTTAGCCCCTAGATTTTATGGACCTTTCAAGATCATCAAAATCAATGACAATGCATTTAAACTAGAACTACCACAACACTAGAAAATCCACAACATTTTTCATATCAGTTTATTATGACCTTTTAGAAGCCAATTACATGTACACCCTGCTTATGAAAACCCCCCTTTGCTAGAAGAAGAAACTAAAATCCTTGAGTCTGAAACTATTCTAGATACTAACTTTATGAACACTAGAACTGGCCGTAGATATTCTTGATATTTGGTTAAGTTAATTTAAAAATCATCCAATTGAAGAGGCCCAATGGATGCACGCTCAATACCTAAGTGCTTACCCCTCACTTCTGGCTCCACATTGAGCTAATAGCAATTGAGGACAATTGCTATCCCACCTCGCGGGTATGATGCCAAGAGGCATATTCCACGGTGGATTCCATGAGGTTTTGTGGTGGATTCCATAAAATTTTATTTATTACCGAGGCTCATACAGAAGGTGGATTCCTTGTGCAAAAATTCGATGGGGACGCTTGTCCTTTTCGAGCGTCTTGTTAATTTAATGTGCAAGTGGGTGATTCCATAACAGGTGATTTCGCAAAATACATATTTAAATTAATAGACGTTTATGAGTTTAGAGTACTCCTATGAAATTAAGGTTAGGACTGAGTTCTAACCAATTTATTTATTTTGTAGCTAAAGACTGCTAGGTATTCACTTTTTTCGATTTAATTTTATTATTTTCTAACAATTGTGAATGATTTAGTTGCTGTGTAGAGTAGGCAGCAGTGGCATTGGGAAGCACTAGGTGATAGTGTGTATTCAAGTTATTTAGAAGAAATTATCATTTTTTATGGGCGTGCATCTTAGGCATGGCACCAATATTTATTTTGATGCACTTATTTATTGAAGTACCTGACATTTATTTATTATTTTGTATGTGCATGGCGCACGATTTAAATATTTGTATTGGACATTGTATTTGGACACCTCCCGACTCTTTGGGCACCCACTAGCTTTAGTTCTTTAGTGGGACAAAAGCAAACACAAAAGCTAAAGCGTGCTAATTGTAAATTGGGCTATTTTTTAAGCTTGGAGATCAATAATATATCAAATACATGCTTTGTGGAGCATTCACACAAGGCACGGGGGGAGATTGTATCCAATTAGTCTTTTGCTTCATGCCATGCAAGCCTTCTCTCTTGTTTTTTGTGCAAAAGTAGAGTTCTTTTGTTCTTGGGGACCTTCCGACGCTCACTACACGCGCAAACAGCATCTGATCTCTGTGCACCAGTTTTGCCACCAATATTTTTCTTTGACTTTACTAAAGGTTCTCCATATGCCTCTATGGCCAGCCCATAGGCTTTCATGAAATTCATTCATTACCTGTTGTTGTAATCTTTTGTTGTCTAAAACTTGAATAGGCACTCCTTTGTTCTTCTTTGCATACTTCCATAAATGTCATTCTTTAAGAAAAAAGCCATAAGCTTTCCTCTTGATATGCTTAAACTCCTCATCAATCCAAGTCTCCTTCTTCATTGTGCTTAAATATTGGCCGATCTTCAGCCAATCTTCTTCAAGAAAATGAACTAGAACTTGAGCAATGCAATGAGCATGCTGGCTTCTAGTTGACCACCCTATTGTTTTCAGCTTTGGACCAGTATATGTAGTAATTGAAAATGTATTTTTAGTAGCTATGGAATGAAATTTAGCAAGTATAGATTCTTCAGCTTCATCTTCTTCCATCAGCTCTTCTTCATTTTCATATCTTGCATGTGATCGCATGTCAGCAACTGGATTCACCTTTCCTGCAATATGCTTTAATTTGGGGTTGAGAGATTTAATATATGCAATCCATCTTAGCATAGTAATATTGGGTGTAGACCAATTGTTGGCAGTCATGCCCAAGAGTGGAAGACAATCAGTTTCTACCACTACAGAAGCACCTATAAAGTATTTACGATCACACTTTAATGCTATTACAACTCCCCACAATTCCCTATTTACTTGTGCATACCTTCTTTGACGTTCATTGAGAACCTTTTCTCCAAAACGAATTGCATACATGTTACCTTCAAGATTCTCTTGGCCAACAGTCTATCCTATCCCAATGGGACTTGTATCCACAGTAAGGATGATGGGTTGACCATTTGAATAATCAGCCCTTTTGAGAGTAGGTACTGAAATTAACAACTTATTTAGTTTGGGTATAGTGAGAGTATCTCTTCCCCCCAAGAGAATCTTTGGTCTTTTCTTAATAATTGATATAGATTTTCAGCTACATGAGCAAAATGTGGTATCCATATGAGATAGAATACATATGCACCAAGAAATCTTCTTACTTCTGTAACATTTGTGCATTTTTCTTGCATTCTGCTGATGGCATCTATCTTGATTGGCGAAGGTTTGCATCCATAGGGCCACACAGATGTCCGACCACTAGGACTTCTTCTACTCCAAAAATCGACTTAGCTCCAGAAAGGGTAAGATGTACCTCTTCTAGCCTTGTTAAAATCCTATCACAATCATGAATATGGCTAATTACAAATGTCTTGCAACCATCTTTGTCAAGCTCCTCATTTTTTTCATTGACTTCACATCCCCTTGATAGGTACATCATCAAGAAATGGAAGAGTAAGTTGTGGAATAAAGTCCCTTAAGACTTTGTGCATGGCATTCATCATATGGGCTACGGAGTTTGTTGCACCTTGTAGTAGAGTACACATGCAGACCAATCCAAGAGGTTTCTTCATTGCGGTAATGTCTCGGCTTTCTAATGAAAGCTGAAATTGGTCATATCCTGAATATAGGTCGCCCATAGAATAAATTGCTCTACCTACAAAAGCTTCACCAAATTCTTTAACAATTGGACTCGAACCAACATTTCGGATTGTGACACGATTAAGAGGCTGTAGATCTTGAATGAATCGTAAAGATCCATTTTTATTGGGCACAATAAACCATCGATTTGAGTAAGGTGCTAAAGAAGGTTCTAAAATCTTCATTCTGATCTTCTCAATTAGAAGTTCCAATAATTCGGGCACATGCGCCCTTGGAACAAGAATAGGCTTGAGGTTCCAAGGCACATGTGGGACTCTAAAAATGACCATAGGAGCCACAATATTTGGATCAACACAGCCTATTTCTCTTGGTTGAAATGCAAAAGCTTTTCCATGTTTCATTAACATTTGCATAAAAGAGTGTTTTTCAGCTCGCAAAAGGAAAAAAATTTCACCTATTTTGAGCTCTTTTATACTTTCAGATGTGAACTTGTGACCAATGTTGGAAGGATCACGAAGACTTGGTTGATTTGGTGTCCTGTCAACTAGCCCTTCACTTTGAGGTAGTGGAACTGCCATCGACTTGACTTTCTTATACACCATCTTGTATTTTGTCTCCACTTACGCTTCAACATTGTTGAGTAAACCAATGTCTTCTTGCTTAACAAATTCTTGAATTGTTTGATAAAAATCCAATGTACATACTTCTATATGGATTGGTTTTTAGCCTGATTTTCTGCATGAGCAGCTGTATATATTTCAGCCACTATGTCAGTAGTAATCAATTCAAAAAACATACAAGAAATATCTTCATTTTCATCCATCATATCATAAGTTTTCAGCATCCTTTTTACATGACATAAGTATTTTCTTTCAGCTTTTGTCATGATGGAAGAGACTTATAACAACCCATACTATTGGCTGTGCATATATACAGATTTGCTAGAGACACAGTTTTTTGTAGCATAAGGAGGTTCAATCTTTTTGCATGACACACTGCCATAGCCTCCTTTTATAGTAGTGCAGCCCGAATACCCTTGAATTCTTGGGCATTAGGAGACACAAGATATTTTACCTGCACATTAGGACATACAGCATATAACTCTCTAGAAGAGTTGTTTGCATCTCTCATTCACCAACCTGGATCAACATCTATGGGACATCCGCCAACTTCATAGAGACTCCTTGGCATGACGTTTATTTCAAAGCCATGGTCTAGGAGTGAAATACATTGTGTTTCTCTTTCTCCAATTTTGACGACTGTCTCCATTGTTGCTCTTCCCCAATGCGTACGGGAGTAGTGACTGCTTGGAATAAACCGAGTCTCTTTCTCCTCATGCATGTGTTGTAGATGGCCTTCTTTTTGAGAGGTGGGCTACCCAACTGGCTTGGACCAGCTGACCATTACATTTTTAGCTTTCACTTCTTTAATTTTTGCATTCATGCTTTCTTTATCTTCAGCTTCAATTGCTGCAATTAATTCTTTAACTACTTCAAGTTGAATTCCTTGTGAAGTCATCTTCTCTTCATCCTGCACAAAAACTTGAAGAGCTTGCAAAATAGCATGCACTGTTTCTTTAGCTTCATCACCAACATATTATCTTTTTCTTTTGATTACATTAATAATTGCATCATGGAATTCACGTTTGAAAATTCCAAGAAATTTACCTAAGGTAAATTCAATTTTACTTCCTAGAATTCGTTCATCTAGGACTCGTTTGAGATCGGTTGCAAAAACCTATGTCAGAGTGCAATTTGTAGCCTGGCTACTTGCCTTTCTTCTTTCCTTTGGTCTTCTTTGTTTGTGGCATATCTTTCATCTCTTGATCTGGGGTTTTATCTTCAGCAAGATTTGGTTGTTCAGGTGTCCTTCTAGTTACCCGTTTCGGAGAGCCAGAAGAGAAAGGCCTTGGTTCATCTTCTCTTCATCTCTTTTCTTTAATCAAGACTCCTTTATGATTGACATTGGCTAAATGTGCAAAGGCAAAAAAAGAATCTATCGATTCTTTCCAACTAGTTATTCCTCGAATGCACTGACTTAAATCTTCTTTGGTTGCTTAACCACGTTCCATTTGATCTAGTGCCTGCATCCATACTTTTGATTGCACATTAGCTTTACATGCTTTTAAATTTGATCTAGATGGTTCAATTTGTAGCCCATAGCTAGCTGCATCATTTTTGCTGCATAGGCATTCTTTACAACTAAATCTTCTAATCTTTTCTTCATTCCACCATTACCAAAATTTGGCTCTAGTGCAAGACCAATTTCAGCTGCATGAATTTTTCCGTCTTTCCAAAAGACGAGCTTCTGTGCTTCAGCCTTACGGAAGGCAGAACACTCCCTCTTGTCATGTTGTTGGCAGTCACACCAAATACAATGCCTCTTAAAGCCTTCTCTCATGGGTCTTTGAGTTGATGATCGTCCTCGTTCTTCAACTTTGACATCCAGCTTCTCCACCTTGGAACTAATTTCTGTAAGATTGAGATGAAGGTCACGCATGCTTTTAATGAGTTCATCCATGACATCATTTTTAGAAGGAATAGAAGAAGAAAAAGTTGGTTGATTAGACAAAGGAGTAGGGGATTTTGAAGGTGGAACAAGGTCCATCAATGGAGTTGTTGAAGTTGATGTAGAGCCCAATCTTAGTCACATTTGCTCTCTTCAAGCAATCATGTTAACTGCATTAGTAACATCTGTCCATGTAGTCTTGACTTCTGATTCGGAGGTAGCATCTTCTAGGCAATCAACAAGCTTCTCTTGTAAAATGGGATCTGCAGCCTTAAGGAATAGTTCAATCTTCTGACCTTCCATACTTTGTTGGTCTTCAGCATCACATTGCCCAAATTTACTTTCAAACTCATGGTATAAAGCTGTTGTAGCTAAACCTTTGTTGGGTTTTTCAACCCATTTAGTGAAACTTTTCTTCATCATTAGACCAGAGTCTTCTAAGAAGAATTCTTCGCATAGGGCTTTTTTGAATGCAGCCCAATCCACATCTTGTTGGAAAAGACCATGGATTCTTTCTTAAAGACCATGCCTGGCTAGTTTGGCAAAATAACGGCTCCATGCATATTGCGGTACACCAAAGAAGAGAATTTTTTTCAACATACAAACAAATGAAAATAGAGACATTTTGACCATTAAATTGTTTCAATTCATGCCCAACTTCTTCTAGGGCCTTGGTAGCTGTGGAATCAATCTTCTCTTCTTCTTGCCTTTGTTGTTGTTGTTGTAACATTTGGATTTGTTGTTCTTGACTCTGCTATAGTATGCACACCAATTATTGTAGGGTATCTCCTGAAGAATCACCCATCTTGGAGTTCTCTTACATTGACCATCACATTGTCAAAGAGATCGTGCAAGAGCTGCAGAACACGGGGTTCAAGGTACAGCAATGGAAGAGTCTAACAAGAAGAACTCAAATTTTTGATGTCAAAGTTCACTATATTGCTTGTCAAATGAGTTACAAGAAATTCATGTTCAGGATAATCCGAAGTATTTCATAAACTGTTTACATTCAGGTGTATGTTGACAGTTGCAGTAGGAAGGGATACACTCTCCACATCAGCATGTTCATTTCATAACTTGGCAGTTGCTAGTTCAGCAGAAATTTTCAGCATTGGTACAAAACATTTTCATAAATTCTGCATTTCTGCCTCTTATCACAGACAGCATCCATTCTTCAAAAACTTTATCTCCTTCTTTCTACAGCCTGATTTGTAAGTGTGTTGAAATGTATGATGTTTCGCATCATCCTAACAGATTTGTAAAATGGGCAGAACCTATCATAGGGGTAAAGGCATTCTATGTCAAATAATCTTCATGAAGAAGTTTGGCAAACTCCAAGATTATCTTTTCTGTTTCAGTGAGGGCATCTTTACAATTTCTCATCTCCTAAATCCTGTCCACAATTTCCCTCAAGTGAACATCAGAATACAACTCGAAAATTAGCATGTACCCTAAAGCATCAATTGGATCAAGTTCCATGACCTCATTATAGCAATGCTTCCCAAGTGACAAGTTCCCATATTTTCCATAGCCAGTCAACAAAGCTAACCAGCCAGTAATTCAGCTAAAATTGCATTCGCTCCGAGCTTCTGCTTGCACCAGCCCCACTGATTTTGAGTCCCATCCAGTACTTGGACCATGAATTTGTCAATCCCTTCCTGGTCAGTGGGATCCTTTCCAATTAAGGCTGGTCCAATGATTGTGTTTACATCGCTGACAGCTTTTGAAACTCCTTTGCCAAGATATTCTTTTCCTTCCTATCTCAGTTCAAGTGCTTCATATACACCCGTTGAGGCACCACTTGGAACGGCAGCTCGATGATACGATCCGTCTGAGAGATGGACATCCGCCTCAAGAGTGGGGTTTCCACGACTGTCATAGATCTGCTGGGCCTTAACGCAGGAGATGGTCGTCATGAAAGTGCAGGTATGACGGGCAATACACAGGCAATACACAGAGACAGAGAGAAAGATGGGAGAAAACTGAGAGAGAGAGTGAGGGTGTCGGTGAAGAGGCTAAGGCAAGCGCACTCTGGCAATAAATCGATGACAGTCATGAGCTTCTTCTCCACCTTCGTTGTCCTCAAAAGCTCCCCATTCTCCCCTTTTTCCATCGTTTTTCGCATAATACTTCAGCCGTAACCTTATCTGTGGAAATTGCCGTGTATTCCTCAGTCGGCGACGAAAAGAAAGCTCCATCTCCTTTTGATCAGAAAAACAGGAGCGTCATACCATTGCGGAGTCAGTTGTTCCACCAGAATTCGCTGGTTCACAGGACTATTGACAATCAGCGACGATATTACTTCAACAGCGCTCCTTTGAAGCTTAACCGAGGTAACTTTAGATCCCGCCAGCGTGACCAGGCGCAACAAAAAACGTTCTCCAGTTTTTCATTCGACATCTTCAACTTTTCCTCTGCGGTTCTCTGCTTCAAACATTCTTTCATAGGTTGAGATGAATACAATGCTCCTCCATCACTGCAGCAGTCTCTCAAGGTCCCTGCAGACGGACGGCTTAAGTCCTTATTAGTTTTGATTCTTCGAAAGCTTCTTCAGTTCTGCAATTTTATGTCCAGTGCGGGAGACAGAATACACGCGCCCCCACACGCCTCCCCAGAGATGCTCTGTCTTCCCATTCTCCACTCCCTGCCTTGATGCGCTGTAAGGGAAATGCTCTCCCTTCTCCCTGATCTCCTCGTCCCTTTTCCTGCGTGTCGACTCCTGCTCCATTTTTGCCACAGTTGCCTATCTTTTGGCGCTCAAAATGCCTCCTTTTTAAAAATAGCTCAAAAAGCTTCTCCTTTTTCCCCTCAAAGCATGGCTCTCCTTTTCCCTCCTTCTTTAGCCTTTCAAAAACTCCTCTTTAGCCTTCGTAGCTCTTTTTCCTAATTAAAGAGATCCGCCCTGTTTGTGATTCCCTTTTTCAAGTTAACCACATTCCAAGCTTCATGGGAAAGGTTATCGTAGTTATTCTCGCAGCATAGATATGATACTTGATTCAGAAAGTCTATGTCATCGCATGATTCATGCATTCGACATGATGAAGCAAAAGATCACTATAGAATTATAACGTGGCCTTTCAAAAGTTGAGCATATTCTGTGATTAGGACATTCCATGTGTCTAGATCTCAATTAGGAAACATTTCAAACACTGCTTGTGCCTCTGCCAGCCAACCACATTTAGCATACATATCAATCAATGCAATGCCCACATCCACATTTGTCTTCAATAGCCCTATCTTATCATTCTCAGCATATATTCCTTAGCCTTTATTTATAGCTCCAACCATGCCACAAGCTTTTAAGGTGCAGACAATTGTGATACTATCCAAAGAGATATCCTCCTCATGCATTTGTTTGAATAATTGTTATGTCTTGTCTCCTTGATCCTGCCTGAAGCAACCCTTCATGCTCGCCACTATACTCATACGCAGAAAATAAATGTAATCACAACAACTAAATATGTACAAAGTACCAAATCCCATGCACAACTTTTGGGTGGTTTACACACCTTGAATGCGCAGCAATACGACATCCACCCCCTCTAAACCTGCGCATCCTCCGGATGTGCCAACTATCCAGGATCATTCAACTCCACAAACAGGTCAAGTCCATCTTCTAATTCTAGTAAACCTGTTTCTCCATCAGCTTCATCATCCCAATGAAATTTCTGCCCCTTTCGAAACAGCTGATAGAAAACATCTGCAATATGAGCAAAATGAGGAATCCAAATCATGTAAAATACACAAGTTCCCACAAATCTTCGCACCTCTGAAGTAGTCGAGCAATACTCTGCAATCCTGTTTATGGCATCCACCTTTGCAGGAGAAGGCTTTCTGCCATAGTATCCAACCATATGCCCAACTATGATGACTTCATTAACAGCAAAGACAGATTTCAGCCCTGAAAGTGTCAAATTTACCTCCTCTAATCGTGTCAATATTTGCTCACAAGCATTCAAGTGTTCAGCCACAAACTGTCTACATCCACGCAAATCAAGACTTTCATTCTTTTCTTCTTCTGCACAACCCTTAATAGGCACATCATCTAGAAATGGCATGGTATACTGCGGAATATAGTCTCGAAGAACTCTATGCATAGCATTCATCATATGAGCAACTGAGTTTATAGCACCTTAAGGCAAGGTACACATCCTTACAAGACCAATAGGTGTCCGCATAGTAGTAATATCCCTGCTTTCCAAGGCAAGCTGAAACTGATCATAACCTGAATACAAGTCACCTAGTGAATAGATGGCTCGTCCTGCAAAAGCCTCAGCAAATTCATCCACAACTGGACCTGTTCCCACATTCCTGATTGTCACTTTGTTCACGGGCTGCATATCCTGAATAAATCTCAAAGTACCATTCTTCTTTGGTACAGTAAACCACCTGTTAGAATAAGGTGCAGAAGAGGGTTCCAAAATCCCCATTTTAATCTTCTCATTCAGCAACTCTATCAGCTTTGGCAAGTGTGCTTTAGGCACAGGAATAGGACGTATATTCCATGGTACATGAGGAACAGTGAAGATGACCATAGGTGCAACCAATTCGGGACTAATGCAGCCAATTTCATGTGGAAAGAAAGCAAATGCCTTACCATGACGTCCAAGCATCTCTCTAAAACATTCTTTTTCCACTGGAAGCAAAAAATCCTCATTTCCAATCTTCAATTCTGCAAGAGTTTCAGCTGTAAACTTATGTCCAATATTTGCAGGATCCCTCAACATAGGCTGCTTCATAGCTTTTTCAATCTGCTCATCACTATCAGAAGAAAGCGGGCCTGCAACCGGCTTAACCTTCTTATCAACTGTTTTATATTTTGTGTCAACCTTGGCATCATTCAAGCACTCTTTCCTTTGCTGCAATTTCTGCAAATTTTCAGCATCTTTCAACTCTGTTGGCTGAAAAATTTCAGCCTTTAGCTCTATGGACTGCATGGGTGTAGTCTGAAACTCTGTATGCAGAAATTTTTCTGCATTCAACTCTGTTGGCTGAAAAATTTCAGCCTTTAGCTCTATGGACTGCATGGGTGCAGCCTGAAACTCTGTATGCAGAAATTTTTCTGCATTCAACTCTGTTGGCTGAATGAATTCAGCCCTCGGCTCAATGGACTGCATAGATGCATCCTGAAACTCTGTATGCAGAAATTTTTCTGCATTCAACTCTGTTGGCTGAATGGTTTCAGCCCTCTGCAATTCTATTAGCTGATCAAGATCAGCCATAAATTCAGCTTGCTGAGTTTTCTCAGCCTCTAACTCTGTTTGCAGTATAAAACCAGAAATTTCCTGAAACATATCCAAGGTTTGCACAGGTATGATCTTTGAACCCTTGCATACATCAGTTTTCAACATTGCTCTCATCTCAAACAATGTATCTGCATAAGACATCCCTTCATACAATCCATCCACATGCTCTTCTGCTTGCAAAATACCTGCATTCTTCAACTCTTTCTCCTTACGACCAATGTACTGCCTGGCAGCTCTAGGCAAATCTGAAATTTTCTGATAACTCAGTGAACTATCTGAAGTAATCCCAACAAAATTATTGGAGAAAGACTGGCTGCCAGGAGGCGAGATCTCCTCTTTTCTCCGCTCCGTACCACTGGCGTCTCGCAAGACAGCGGTACCTAATGAAAATCCAACTCCTTCGCAGGTAGTGGTGCCTCACGCAAGGAGTCCCTGTTTCTCAGATGATTTACCCCAACAGTCATAAACTGAACAGCTCGCATACCATCTTTACTGCGTATCCGTCATCCATCACTTTTGTTTCCATTCTTGCTTCTGTAATGAAAGGCTGTCCAAGAATAATCGGATAAGAACATGAATCCTGAACAAAGCAATGATAATCCTCTTCAACATTACCAATAGAAATTCTGATACTCGGACAAGCAGCATACATATCACCAGAAGTATTATTGGCGGCTCTCATGCGCCAGCCATGCTCTGCATCCATAGGCCACTTGCCACTCTCATAAACACCTCGAGCAATAAGATTAATTTCAGAACCATGATCAACTAAAGCGATCAAGGGAATTTGTTTCTCTCCAATCCTTACCACTGTCTCAATGGTTGCTCTAGCCCAATGACTTCGTGAAAAATGGCTGTGAGGAATGAGAATAGGGGTCTCATCATCTTCATATTGCATAGGCTGCACTATTTTCTCCAATTGCGGATTAACAGAAGCATTCTCAACCATCACTACATCATCATGCTCTTTCCCAAGAGCTCCATGCCACAATCCCTGTAAAGCAGGTCCTTCCATCGCATGTCGTTTCCTCCGCAAAAGATCCTGCATCTGATCCTGTATTTCTCTTCTAGCAATCCCAAGAGCCTCTCCAACAGTAAAAGTGACTTCACTATTCAAAATTCTTTCATGAAAAATCTTACTCATATCCGTTTGCATATCAAGGTCTGACAAGAGCTTGAATCCTGGCTCTTTTCTTGGTTGCCTCTTTTCTTTCTGCTTATCTCCCATTGGTTGATCAGAATCTGTTTGAGCTGGAGAATTTGACATAGGTGGAGCTGTAACAGGTGGTGAAACAAAGTCACCCCCTCTAGTCTTTTTGGAGGAGCTAGGACCCTCCTCATCTCTTCTTCTCTTTTCCTCAACCATGGCATCTAAACCATGCATTTTAGCCATATAAGCAAAAATAGAATACCTGTCAACAGGAGAATCCCATCCTGTTTCTCCTCGGATGCTAGAGCCCACACAAGTCATAGTAGAAGTTTGAACTTTCCCTCTTCTCGCTATCTCCAAGGCACAAGACCATAAAGCAGAGTCTCCATCAGATTTCTGCTCAAGCTGGACTCCAAAAGCTGAAGCATCTCCTCTAACACTCACATAAGCTGATCGCGCAGCCATATCATCAACAAGCTTCTTCATACCTCCCTTACCAAAGTTCGTGTCAAGAGGAGCGCCAGTCTCTGTCAGCCATATCTTCCCATCTTGTCCCCAGAACACTACATTCTTCTTACGTGCTTCCTGAAAAGCATCACAATCTCTGCAGTGTTGGTGCTCTGTACTATCACACCAAATACATCGTCGCCCTTTTCTTTGACCAGCTGGAAACTGCTGAGCAGGTGCAACAACAGGTACTGACATAAGTTGCTCCTTTAACTTACCAACTTCAGCTTTGACTGCTTCAATCGTCAAATCCGCCAAGCCTTTAATAACATCATCTACAGATAAGGGCACTGGAGCAGTAGGAACTGGTGGAACTGGTGGATGCATAACAGGAGGAGTAGGCTTAGGCAAAGAAGCAGCAGGGGTAGAAGAAGAAGTCTCCAAGGATTTTTCAGGAACTAATCCTGTATTTCGATGCAATCTGACTCTCCTGCGCTGCTTCTTGACAAGAGCATTCACAGCATCAATGACATGTCTCCACTCAGTCTTTAAACCTGAATCAGTAGCTTGATCTTCCAAAAGATCATCCAACTTTTCCTGTAAATCAGCATCTGCAGCTTGCAAAAATAACTCCACTTTCTGCATCTCCAAAGCTTGCTGTTCAGTCCCATCCAACTGATCATAACGGCTTTCAAACTCTCGCAGAAGAGCGGTAACAGAAAGTCCCTTATTAGGCATAGAAACCCATGCTAAAAAATTCCTGCGATTCATAAGACCTGTATCCTCCAGGAAATATTCATCTTTTAATGCCTTTTTAAATTCAGCCCAACCTGCATGTGCTTCTTGAATTTCTGCAATTCGACCTTCAAGAGCTCGCACCACGATCCGCAAGAAGTAGCGGCTCCAAA
This sequence comes from Lygodium microphyllum, assembly GCF_053477565.2. Taxonomy (NCBI): domain Eukaryota; kingdom Viridiplantae; phylum Streptophyta; class Polypodiopsida; order Schizaeales; family Lygodiaceae; genus Lygodium; species Lygodium microphyllum. The sequence goes on along the minus strand of NC_141161.1, from coordinate 91,741,693 downwards.
CATCTTGAGAAACCCCAAAAAACTTCATCTTTTCTTCATACAAATGCAGGTAAGTTGATACTTGCTGGCCATTAAACTGCTTCATCTCCTGTTGGACAGCTTTCAAGGCATCCATAGCATCACTATCTCGTTTTGCATGAACTTGCTGCTGCATATACATGGTAAATGACTAAAACAGGTTCTTCATAACATTATCATCTGTCATCTCTTCTTGCGAGTCTCCCATCTTGCTGATGACGCAGCACTTTCACGTCGGGTTCACCAGAAATGTCAAAGAGATCGTGCAAGAGCTGCAGAACACGGGGTTCAAGGTACAGCAATGGAAGAGTCTAACAAGAAGAACTCAAATTTTTGATGTCAAAGTTCACTATATTGCTTGTCAAATGAGTTACAAGAAATTCATGTTCAGGATAATCCGAAGTATTTCATAAACTGTTTACATTCAGGTGTATGTTGACAGTTGCAGTAGGAAGGGATACACTCTTCACATCAGCATGTTCATTTCATAACTTGGCAGTTGCTAGTTCAGCAGAAATTTTCAGCATTGGTACAAAACATTTTCATAAATTCTGCATTTCTGCCTCTTATCACAGACAGCATCCATTCTTCAAAAACTTTATCTCCTTCTTTCTACAGCCTGATTTGTAAGTGTGTTGAAATGTATGATGTTTCGCATCATCCTAACAGATTTGTAAAATGGGCAGAACCTATCATAGGGGTAAAGGCATTCTATGTCAAATAATCTTCATGAAGAAGTTTGGCAAACTCCAAGATTATCTTTTCTGTTTCAGTGAGGGCATCTTTACAATTTCTCATCTCCTAAATCCTGTCCACAATTTCCCTCAAGTGAACATCAGAATACAACTCGAAAATTAGCATGTACCCTAAAGCATCAATTGGATCAAGTTCCATGACCTCATTATAGCAATGCTTCCCAAGTGACAAGTTCCCATATTTTCCGTAGCCAGTCAACAAAGCTAACCAGCCAGTAATTCAGCTAAAATTGCATTCGCTCCGAGCTTCTGCTTGCACCAGCCCCACTGATTTTGAGTCCCATCCAGTACTTGGACCATGAATTTGTCAATCCCTTCCTGGTCAGTGGGATCCTTTCCAATTAAGGTTGGTCCAATGATTGTGTTTACATCGCTGACAGCTTTTGAAACTCCTTTGCCAAGATATTCTTTTCCTTCCTATCTCAGTTCAAGTGCTTCATATACACCCGTTGAGGCACCACTTGGAACGGCAGCTCGATGATACGATCCGTCTGAGAGATGGACATCCGCCTCAAGAGTGGGGTTTCCACGACTGTCATAGATCTGCTGGGCCTTAACGCAGGAGATGGTCGTCATGAAAGTGCAGGTATGACGGGCAATACACAGGCAATACACAGAGACAGAGAGAAAGATGGGAGAAAACTGAGAGAGAGAGTGAGGGTGTCGGTGAAGAGGCTAAGGCAAGCGCACTCTGGCAATAAATCGATGACAGTCATGAGCTTCTTCTCCACCTTCGTTGTCCTCAAAAGCTCCCCATTCTCCCCTTTTTCCATCGTTTTTCGCATAATACTCCAGCCGTAACCTTATCTGTGGAAATTGCCGTGTATTCCTCAGTCGGCGATGAAAAGAAAGCTCCATCTCCTTTTGATCAGAAAAACAGGAGCGTCATACCATTGCGGAGTCAGTTGTTCCACCAGAATTCGCTGGTTCACAGGACTATTGACAATCAGCGACGATATTACTTCAACAGCGCTCCTTTGAAGCTTAACCGAGGTAACTTTAGATCCCGCCAGCGTGACCAGGCGCAACAGAAAACGTTCTCCAGTTTTTCATTCGACATCTTCAACTTTTCCTCTGCGGTTCTCTGCTTCAAACATTCTTTCATAGGTTGAGATGAATACAATGCTCCTCCATCACTGCAGCAGTCTCTCAAGGTCCCTGCAGACGGACGGCTTAAGTCCTTATTAGTTTTGATTCTTCGAAAGCTTCTTCAGTTCTGCAATTTTATGTCCAGTGCGGGAGACAGAATACACCGCCCCCACACGCCTCCCCAGAGATGCTCTGTCTTCCCATTTATGCATTTTTGCAGCTTGGTCTGAAGCACAAGGCGTTAGCATTTCTTGTCCAGACAAGCTGCAGAGAGTACAGTTAGCACCTGGCTGTAACTGCAGAAGATCTTGCTAGTACTTGTAGTTCTCGACATGAAGGGATTCTCCACTCCCTGCCTTGATGCGCTGTAAGGGAAATGCTCTCCCTTCTCCCTGATCTCCTCGTCCCTTTTCCTGCGTGTCGACTCCTGCTCCATTTTTGCCACAGTTGCCTATCTTTTGGCGCTCAAAATGCCTCCTTTTTAAAAATAGCTCAAAAAGCTTCTCCTTTTTCCCCTCAAAGCACGGCTCTCCTTTTCCCTCCTTCTTTAGCCTTTCAAAAACTCCTCTTTAGCCTTCGTAGCTCTTTTTCCTAATTAAAGAGATCCGCCCTGTTTGTGATTCCCTTTTTCAAGTTAACCACATTCCAAGCTTCATGGGAAAGGTTATCGTAGTTATTCTCGCAGCATAGATATGATACTTGATTCAAAAAATCTATGTCATCGCATGATTCATGCATTCGACATGATGAAGCAAAAGATCACTATAGAATTATAACGTGGCCTTTCAAAAGTTGAGCATATTCTGTGATTAGGACATTCCATGTGTCTAGATCTCAATTAGGAAACATTTCAAACACTACTTGTGCCTCTGCCAGCCAACCACATTTAGCATACATATCAATCAATGCAATGCCCACATCCACATTTGTCTTCAATAGCCCTATCTTATCATTCTCAGCATATATTCCTTAGCCTTTGTTTATAGCTCCAACCATGCCACAAGCTTTTAAGGTGCAGACAATTGTGATACTATCCAAAGAGATATCCTCCTCATGCATTTGTTTGAATAATTGTTATGTCTTATCTCCTTGATCCTGCCTGAAGCAACCCTTCATGCTCGCCACTATACTCATACGCAGAAAATAAATGTAATCACAACAACTAAATATGTACAAAGTACCAAATCCCATGCACAACTTTTGGGTGGTTTACACACCTCGAATGCGCAGCAATACGACAACGTCGTGTTCACCTATGTCACAACACGTAGGGTTGAATGGAGAGGAGTAGACGGAAGAGAAGGGGTTCAAGGAAATTGAAAACGTAGAAGAATACTCCAAAAAGGAATTAGAAAATATAGAAGAATACTAACAAAGATGAAGCCTGTCAGTTTCTTTCAGCATTATGAGAAGATATAACTCTAATAGACAAAAACTTATACAAAATAATACCTTCCTCTATGCTTCTCAGCTCGCCAATCTGATGCTTCCATTGGCTCCGAAAGGGGGGTTAAATACAAGGACATCTGGCCAGAATTTTGCTAGATCACTCCTCCTTCATCTCCCACTTTGGAGTGTTGTTCACTGCCTGAAAACAACAATTGCGCATCACGTGATTTTGTCAATCTCTCTTTTTACATAAAATCTTCTCAAATTGGCTGGAAGTTACATGCTTTCTTTTACATGTCATCCTAATCTAGAAGTTGTCTATAGTTTTATGGATTTTTACAAAAGATAATATCTAGAATATCAGAAATTGGCTACAACTTGTCCAAAAATCTAATATTTTTGAACCATAGACACTAACACTAATGTCTAAAATGGCATTGGCTCTTTAAATCAATAAAAAAGGCACACTCTAGATTTTTTTTACACGGTGTGTGCGTAGCAGCATGACACCGCGATCAGCTCACTTGTATGTCCTTTTCTTTTTGCCCTCAGTAGGATCATTATCCTGTCACCTTTCTTAAAGTTTTTGAAACATTTTGGTAGGTCGTACAGTTTCTTCTGTTGTTCAGCCTCCAATTCATTTGTATCCACTCCATTCTTCCTTCAGTCATCAATGCCTCAGGTGGACTCGCATGTCCACCTTGGTGCATTTGGTCCTAGGAGGTCGGGGTATCTTTGGGTCACTCTCCATAGTACTAACCTTTGATTTGGAATTAAACTCGCAATCCTCACTAGCAGAGGGATTCTCCCCTAGTAGTCATATCTTGGTGGTTGGTTGCGTCCATCCTAAGTAAGGGCACTCTCGGTGGTTGGGCTATCCTTGCATGTTCGTAATCTATTGCTTCCATGTGCTCTAACTAGGAGCGATCACACTCCATCCGCATGAATCCTCTCTCAATCTTGTAAGCACTCCCTTTCTGAGGCTTGGAGTCCATTCTTATCTGCTCTATCACTCTTCCTTCAGTGTCATATTCTACGATGTCTATTTCTTCCTTGCATTCCTCACTAATGGAGTGGCACTCCTCGTACTCATCATCAAAATTAGCTCCTCCTGACTACTACTCATCCCCTAGACTCTCGTCTCTAGCCTGTCCTTCGTTGGTGAGTAAGGCCCAATTGTACAATAAGTTCAGATCATGCATCTTATTCCATTCCCACTTAGGCTCATCCAACAAATCTCTGAGGGGCTTGAGATTAGCAATGGGGTTGTCGGCCAATCCGTATGTGAGGTATTCTAGGATCTTGTGAAGTTCTAGCCTATTGCTAGGGATATAGAAAGAGATAGGCCTTGATTGGTTGCTTGAGCTCTTGGCCATCATGCAAAGTGTCATTGTAGGCTCCTCCTTTGGCACGCTTGCAATTTATGCAGCGTGTTTGTACGTCTCCTCTTTGTCCAAGAATGGAAGATCAATGGTCATTAGGACATGCATCTAATCGGGAACTCATCCTCAGGACAAGGGATGTATTTGGTCAAAGGTCACTAAGGTCTTCTTATTGGTGCATCACTGTTGAGCATGGCAGACATGGCATCTAGGTCAATGAGGGTTTTCGACAACTCAAGTGTTCCTCATCCAAGGTCAGCCTAGCAAAATGCCATAGTCCACTCACATCATGACGATGAACTTCATAGAGAACTGGACACCTGCAATCTTCACTCGCTAATTCTTTAAGACTCCAAATGGCCTAGCTTTTATTCCCTTAGCTAGAGTGATATTGAACCTAGCAGTTTTGAAAGGAAAGTTTCCCCAAGCCTGGAGCATAGTATGGCTCCACGCTTTCACTCCTACCCCAATATCTACGATTTGCTTCCATGTTACATCTCCCAGGCCTAGGATAGGTAAGACTGTGTGCATCTCAGTGCCTTCCCAGAAGGCATTGATGTGTAGTGACTTCGGCACTGAGTGCAGTGTCAAGCTGGGTATCTGCATGACTGCATCATGATCCTCCAAGTCAATGGCAACATGCTCCATTGGTTCTTCCACCCAGTGTTTCAATGCCTACCATAGTGTGGGGTGGTACCTGAGGAAGTCTCCTAATCTAAGAGTCACTAGGGTGGTCACTAATGCTGCGAGCAAATTTCTGGTTGCTTGCATCTCTCTTAGGTTTGTGCTTCTTGGCCATTGGTCTTGACTCACTGGCTAGCTCGTAGCATCTAAACTTGGCCTAGGTAGCACCGCCACTGGCATGGGTGCATCTCTCGACCTTGGTCATGCAGGTGATACTAGTATGCTCACACTACAGAGATCTTGGATCTCGTCCTCTAAGATAGGCTCAACATCCTTGATGTGCTCTTCCTTTACCCACTCCTTGACTTTGGATATTGCCTCGAGTTGGTGCCTAGGGTGAGAATACTCTCCTACCTTGGCACTCCCTTTCTCGTCCGTCTTTGGAGCGGTGGTCTCTATCTTTGCATCTGTGACCTTCTTGCAAGTCACTCGCGTTGTCGCATCCTGAGTCTTAAGTGCGACCTTTGCATCAGTAATTTTCTTCCTTATCCTTTGAATCTTCTTTTCTATTGAGGTTGCATCTAAGTTGCTAGGCCCAGGCAATGATATGCCTTCCTGCTTCATCAGTGCTCTAGTCATGACATGCAGCAGGATGGGTGTGTCCTCGTTGTCAAATGTATCGACTCCGAATAGCCCCAAAGGCACTGATGGCATGATTATCGAGATAGAGGATGGCTTCCGTCTAGGTCAATCGGCAAAGAGATGAGTGATGCCACACTCAACACATCTGAGGTCGGCTTTTTCCTTATTTGCTTGTTCTCTCTCTTTACATCATGATGAGATATGGCCTAGGTGAGCACATTGTCGACCCTGCAAATCCTCTGCCCCTACCTCTACCTAACACTTAGGCTCCTCCACATAATGGATTGGAGCATCACTTCAGTGGATTGATTATGTAGGGTCCTAGGGGCCTAGGTATGCCTGTCGGGTTGATCTCCATCCTAGGTATGGCTAGTTTTGCGTCGTTTGGTGCTGGAAGTGCCAGCTGGGCTTCTCTTCCAAAGAAATTTTGTGGCCTATTCCCTAAGTACAGTGGATTGTACTAGTGGACATAGGGGAATCTCCTAGGAAACCTATAGTGCATGGCATCATGGCTGAGCCTACCATAATTTGTGCAAGGCCTAGATCTAGGATCCTAGAAATCAACTAGAAGGTGGTTGCCGCCACAATGCACACATTGGACGTGCAGTCATGTTGGTTTCCTCACCAATTCCTGCAATCGTGCTAGCTCCATTCTCACCTCGGCTAGCTACTGGTGTTGATCTATACTCTTCCCCTTGTACGCCTTGCTAGGGGGGGCTGATCTCTCGCTAAAGCTTGTGGTCCTCTCTAAGGTCCTTTGACTAGAGTCATCATGGTTATGATGGTTCAAGCTTCGAGAGCTCCTCTCTCTTAGCAGGTTATCCACCCTAATTGCTTTGTTAAAACCCTAGCCAGCATGTCTCGTTGCAAGATGGAGTTGCTTGCTAAGGCTTTGTACAATTCCTCACTATGGATTCCATTTATGAATACTATGGAGACAATCTTTTCATTGGGTCACTCGTTCGCGGGGATTCTCTTGAAGAGGCTGTGCACATAAGTGATGTAGTCTCTTATGTCCTCCTTGTCCCTTTGACAACTGACGTTCATCATGGCGGACTATGAGGTTGTTAGAGTATCTTGCTTTCGAGAATCTCTTTATAAAGTGATCTTTTAGTTGGGCAATGTTCTATTGCTCTGCCGTGTCTAAGCTGGTGCACCACATCCTACCTTTAGCATGGGAGCATTGTGCAAGGTTAGTGAGACCGTTGGCCTCACAAACTTACTCGAAGTGCTCTACAAAGATGTATGGGTCGCTGCGTTGCTTCTACTGGCTAATGCTAGCACGTATTGAGCTTTGTGCACATCTATGTCCTGCTACAGCTTCCTAGCTCTCTGCTCACGGTTGTATGCAGCTATGCCTTGCAATGCTTTCCTAATTGCTTTCCTCTCTTCCTCTAGGCTTGCCACTACCTCCTCTATTGGCCTACTGTAGATTACCGTCGTAGTTAGTAGGTCGTACTCCTAGACCATGTATCTGAGCCGTGACTGGGAATTCACCCAAGTCCAGCTGATCATTTCCTTGGTTTGCATTTTCTCCTGATATTGTTCCTACTTCCTACTCTAGGAGGTTGTCAATCAGTCTGCTCTGGTAGCACTTTGCCCTCAATCTTACTCTCCTTTGAGTCTTGTCGTCGTCTCTAAAGGTCCTATCAATGGGGCTCTGAGGCACCCGCCTATGATTTGGGGTCTCCTCCTACTGATGGGTTCCTTTGAGTTATTACATCTGAGTGTATTCCTTGTTATTGAAAACAATCCTCAACTTATGTACACTCAATGCTTGGGTGCTCTGTTGTGCAGGGTGCAAAATTAGGTTTTTCGTTTGTTTGGTGCACTTGTGTAAAAGAAATCACTGTGGGGTGTGAAAACAAAACAAAACAATCATACAAGTATGGCTACCCCCTTGGCTTGTCTACGACCTAGTATGGCTCTAAGCGCAGTCTGTGCATAGGGGATTCACTACTAGTAATAAGGGAATGTCACTTGTATACAAGAAATATATGAAAATACCCCTTATTTGCCCCCTATTTATGGGACCTTACCTTATAAAATGTACCTTCCTTACCTTAAATAACCCCCCTCCCTTGCACTCACGTGGTACCATACGGTAAACCCTACAGGGGTCTGTGGTCACTCCTAAGGATTTTTTGGGGTCTATGCTGCTTCCTCTACGCTCTATCAAGGCTGGGTTATAGTCTAGAGCCCAACTTTGGGCTACAAGTCTATTCAGTTATGTGACTGGGCTGCTAGAGGTTGCCTCTAGGCCCTTCAGGTGTGGGTTTTGCTAGTTTTTGGCTTTGGGATGCCAGGGTAGGCTTCTAGGGGTGTTTTTGGATCTAAGCTGACTGGCCTGGGGCTGAGCCATAGGTCATGTCTCTGTGTTTTCTTATTCTGGTTTCTTGGTCCGATTCCTAGAATCGGACTATCTGATTTCGGGGGGTCCTCCGACTCAATCCCGACTAGTGGTGGGCTGGTCCATCGACTCCGAAAAGTGGTCCCATCAGATAGCTTGGTCCGATTTCAAATGGTGGTCCAATTCCTAAGATGGTTTGCTAGTCCCAACTGTGCATGTCCAACTCGAATGGGTGTCTGACTGGACAATTGTTTCGAGTTGTACATTGGTCATCCTTGGGGTTGGTCCCCAAATGGTGATTAGGTGTCCGACTAGATAGGTGGTCCAATCTGACCAAGGGGTATGGTCCACCAACTCTTGCAGTCAGATGGTCCGACTCTCCCAATCAGACAGACCGACTGCCCAATTCTGGGAGTCGACAGACCAAGACACAATGGTCTGCGACTATGAATTGACGGGGCACAACATGACGATCCTTGACAATTTCTTCACTTTTAATTCACTGCTGCCTGCAAGGCTTTCTAGATCATGTCTATGCCAAGTAAGGAAGGGTTTTGCATACTTGGATCAAAGGAAAAGCTCCAAAATCGAGTGCCCCAATCTCTTCTGCTCAACATGTCTCCCTCTCTCTCTCTCAAACTCTCCTTAATCTCTCAAATGCAAAATTAGGTCACCCTTGCCGTTTCTGGCCTCTTATTGCCCTACCTAGGTCTGTATTCACCTTTATCTTGCTCCTCTTACAAGCATTTAACCAAAGATTTTAGTTTTTGCCCTTCTTTTCCGTATTTAGTAGCAAAAACCCTACTGTGTGCTCACACTGTTTTGATCATATTCTACCTAATGCAAGCAAAAATCACAAGATAATGTTCATTCTTCTTTAGCTTGCTCATCTACACATCCAAACCCAAAAATAGTTACTTTTTTTTGACAATTCATACTCCTAAATCTCCTATCTACCTCAAGTATAGGTTTAGGGATGAAACCCTACTTCCATGCTGAATTCAAAGCGAGCAGCGCTCAAGGCTCGAACCCATCGGTCCTAAAAACAGAACCAAAATGAAGGAAGCTCTCTCGCTCAACCCCCGAGACCTATAGACTGCTACTTATTGGTCAAGAGTTTCAAGACGAGTGGCCATGGCTACCTCTCATATAGTTGACGCGCTCTCCTTACTTATGGGGTGTAGTGAGCCTACCTTGATGCCTGATCGAGTACCCTCCTCTCGCATGCACACCGGTAGCTCCATGATCCTCGATGCAAGCTTGAGCAAACTCAATCCCTCTCTATCAAGCTCCATCCTCCATAGTCGTGCGAGACATGAGAAGAGAAGAGAAGAGAAGAAGATGAAGAGAGGAGATGGGGAGCTTCTTCTCCTCGATCCCTCACTCTCACACTCCCTCACTGAAGCACACACAAGAAGGCAAGAAGAAGAGAAGAAGAAGAACAAGCTTTTTGCCACACACCAAGAATGAGCTTCTCATTCACCTTTCAACTTTATATACAAAACCCTAAATCCCTTTTGGGCGGTCATCTCCTTATCCCCTTTTTTACATGGTCATGGCCTAGGCCCTTTTTCCCTTTGCCCTAACTTCCTAGCTTAGTCCTACTGCCTGTCCATGGTTATAAATTGTACAGGAGAGATCTAGCGCTCTTTTACAAAGATTTTGGCTGCACCTTTACATTTAGAGGTGTGTCTTCTTGCTTTTGGCTCTTTTGCAGCTTTCATGGTTGCACCTTGGACTCTTGCTGGTTGTTCCTATGCTTTTGGATTTTTTTTGAGTTTGTTCCCTTCTGAGGTGCCTTTTCCTTTTTTATGCCTTGCACTTTTCCTGTTGATGCCTCTTTTTCCGCTTTCTCTACTCTACAGTAAACACCTAACGTCTTTGTAGATAGATACATTGACTGGGCTACTACACTCATTGACTCAAATACATTGACTTGGTATTGTGTGTCTTTATATTTAATATTTAATATTTAAATATTTAATGTGCATGTACATATATGCAGAGCCATGCCTTCGATGGAATGTGTTGATAAACAGATTTTGTGGCCATCCTATCAATATGGGGTGTTCGCATCGAGCAACTCACAGAGACTATGTGTTGCATGTTCTTAGGGATGTGCTTACTTCCATAAGGTATGAGCAAAGGTAGGTTACTAGGCTTAGGGCTCAAAAAGGGGTTTTAGATCATGATAGACCCATTCGTAGGGATATTGAAAACCTGCCTCTTCATGAGGAGATTCCAAGTGTGGTCATCATGAACTAGGCCAACCATACTTTGGCTATACCACAGTTTAGTATAGACTATGGTCATCATGAACTAGACCAACCATTGGTATAGAGTTAGCTATACCACAGTTTGTGGCTAATGGTTTGCCATCAGTAGATAGAACCATTATAGGATTTTAAGCCCGAAGATAGTTTGGTGTTGTGGATTTGACGAATGCTTTGCCATTGGCAGTGGGTGGTTGCAATGGTCTTAATCATGTGATTATATCGAGTCACATGTTAATAATGTTTCAATATCTAAGTGCCAGAATGAGGAAAATCATAATGGAGTGGTTTGTGAGAGTGTCTCACCATGTTGAAATTGTAAATAGGGATAATGAGCCAATTGAACAACATGTTGATATAGATTTCACTATGATGCATGTTGATCATGTTGTGCCTAATATTTTCACATAAATAGGATGGTTGTTATTTTGGGAATCACCATAATGTGGAAAATTCTGTGGTTAATAAGTCACATGTTGATAATATTGCTATTTTTAATCCCCAAAATGGTGGATTGTGCTCCATTTTACATGCTTTGCCAGCAACAACAGATGTTCATCCAGCAACAACGGTATTGCTATTTCAAGAGCTGGATGTGCATTCCATGGGAAGTCTTTCTGAAATGTGTGAGAGGTGTTTAGCTAAGTTCTGGAGATGCGAGACTCAAGTGCAAGGGTTGATTTTGTTTGGAAGGTATTACTATCGAAATGGAAAAGTAATATTGCCCGTCCACCACAGCCATTGCATGATTTTTTGCATGGTATGCATCCTCAGAGTAGGATACTTAATAGTGCTCTTGCATTTGTATCACTCGGAGCTAATGTTGATGAGGTGCTTGTTGTTGGGAATAGTTACACCTTTAGAGTGTATGGCTCTGTTTATCATCGTATAGGTACTTTGCTTCCTAATGTGCAACATCAAGAAAGGCCAAGATTTGCACAACTCTATGTTTATGATACCCACCATGAGTCTCTTAATCGGTTGGGGTTTAAGCATGATTTATTACCAAATTTGCTAGGGGAGCTTCAATGTATGATGCATCGACACAACCTATATGCACAGGCTTTTAGGTCTGTGGGTTTGTAACTGCAAAATCATCCTGTGCAAGAACTAAGAATGAGTATTTTTTGTGTTCAAAGAACCAGCAAACAATACTCTACTCCTGTAGCAACTGAGGTTGTAGCTATCATGTCAGGGCAGGGTGACAAGAATACTCTTGATCGCTAGGATATTCATGTTTACACTCGGGTTGGTCGATGTGTTGTTATTTCAAACTTTCATAGAGCATATATGCTGATGCTATATCTCCTTCTTTTTCCTATGGGAGATGATGGTTGGCATGTAAAGATTCCCTATAGTAATGTCAATGTTCATGTTAACATATACGAATTGTCCAATAAAAATTATGTTACCCAAATGCAATTTTATGCATTCCATCTTCAGGTGCGCGAAGATAATGAGGTGTGCATATTGCGTGGTGGTCGACTATTGCAACAATTTATTGTTGATGCTTATTGTAGTATGAGGCAGGGTAGGTTAACTTGGTGTCGCCACAATCAATCAGTGTTGTGATCGGAGGCCTACAAAGGCATGGAAGACATGGTGGGGGCAAACGATAATGGGCCAATGCAGATTGTTGGTGCCTCTCTTTGGCAAGAGGATAGTTTTATCATCATCATTCATGGGTGGACCAAGGCACTTGTATCAATTATATCAAGTTGCCAAGGCTATAGTGTGATGCAAGGGAAAACTTGAACTTTTTATAACAAAGACATGCAATTCAAAGTGGTTGGAGATAACTAATGCTTTGTTGCATGGGCAAAGTGCTTATGATCTTCTGGATTTGACAGCACACGTGTTTCATAAAAAACATGTTGATTTAATGTACACATTGTTGCTGAAGGACCTCTTTGGAAAGGTTGCAAGCTATATTATTGTGATTGAATTCCAAAAGAGGGGGCTACCATATTCTCATACTTTGCTAATTTTAGAGCCGTCTTTCAAACCTTATGAAGCATGTCACTATGATAGACCAGTTTGTGCTGAGTTGCCCGATGATATATAGGTATAAAAGTCTCAATACCTATCCTCCAAGAGAAATCCTTGGCAACAATCCTAGCTTTGTGCTTATCCAAGGAGCCATTTGCAAAAGAGATGGTCTTATAGACCCACTTCACAACTATCACCTTCCGCTTCAAGGGACATGAATAGAATCAAGCTTCTCCTGCATGGCTTAATGCCAAGTATCCTATGAAAGAGCCTCCTCAACTGTAGTAGGCTCACTAGCATGAAGACTCTATGACATAAAAGCTTAGTTTACACAAAGTGAACTATTCTCCTGGCCCAATAAGCAAGTATATTTGCATCGACTTGGAGGAGTAGCAAGAATGTGTGAAACACTTGAATCTTGCATAAGTAGTTGGAACAAACTAGGGAATTGAGTAGACTCATCTTGGTGTGAGGGAGACATAGTAGTATTTGGTACCTATAATGCACATGTCTAGGGTAGGGAATCCCCCTCACCAAGGGAAGATAAATCCTCCTCATGTGAAGAAGGAACCATATCTGACACTCATCAATCCTAAAAGACTATAGAGGGGAGGCTAAAGGAGTGTAAGTATGCAATGAAGAAGTAGTAGTTGCATCTGTCAAAGGTGGTAGGGAAGGCAGAGTACATGGTGGAGGAGGAGGAGGGGGAGGAGCCAAAGATGAGGAAGGGGTGCAAAGAGATAAACTATAAGGAAGGAGAGGAATTGAGAGTGGGGGAGCATCAATCAATGATGAAGAATCACCTAGATAAGAACCATCAATAGAATCCTCATAGGTTGAAGCCTCATCAAAGATCACATCCCTATTCACCTCAAGGTTCTAAGTCATCAGGTTGTAGAGTTCATAGCCCTTCATAATAGTGTTGTAATCCACAAAGATGAGCCTCTTAGACATTGATTCAAGCTTTCTCTTCCTCTTCTTCTTGTCCACATGGACAAATGAATCACATCCAAAGATGAAAAAGAGAGTCATGGAAGGCTTTTGACCAAAGAAAGCCGGGAGTCGTGTCCTATAATGCAGAAGGCAGGGAATAGTTGTGAATGTGAACCACAATTCTCACCCCAAATGGTATGAGGAATAGCTCGATGCTGGGCCACCTCTCGCATGGTCCAATTCGTGTAATTTTCCAAATCATTCTCCAAATGTGTGTTTGGATGTATATACTTCACATGAATGCCATTATCCCTAAAAATTTGAGAAAATATGTTAGAAGTAAACTCTCCACCATGATTTTCCCATACGCACAAACTTTGGAAGTAGTTTGTGTGTCCATAAACCCCTTCCAATCACATAAATATGAGTATACCTTGCTCTTGTGATCTTGAAAATAAGGCCACACATAATGACTAAATTCGTCTACAATTAGCATGACAGATACATGGCCTTCCTAAAAGAGGATGTGCCCATAGGTCCACAAAGGTTGGTGTGAACCAACTCAAGTAGGGTAGAAGCCCTTTTAGTGGTAGCGTAGTACTATGCTACTTGCCCCTCAACCAACTATGATACAAAGTGTGAATGGGAGGAAAGTTAGGAAGTCCCTCCACCATCTTCTTTTTAGAAGCCCATCGTATAGCGTCAAAATTGAGATGACCATAACGAGCATACCAAAGTAGCCCAAGCTTGTGGAAAGACCTTGCAATTAAGGATATGAGTATATAAAGCCCACTCTCCTAGGATCCTATCCCAATAATGGATCATGTAGAAGCATCCTCCACTATCACTGCATCCTATAGAAATACCACAAGGGTACCAAGCCATGTAAGACCATAAATAGACAAGAGGTTAATAAGACAGAAGACTACTTGTCTACAATAAATGAATAGTCTCCACTCCTCAAACGCAAATTGTAGAATTGTCACCAATGGTGATTGTGCCCCCTTTGACACTCATATCATGAAGCCAATCGTGTGTAGTAGGACATGTGAGAAGAGGCCCCACCATCAACAAGCTAAGGCTTCTCCTCAGAGGCAAAAGAAGTAAGAGCCATATCCTCCTTTGCAAATAGATGCAGAAAAACAAACTCTAACATTGTTGGGCAGCCTTTGAATCATTTGAGTCCTTCTCTTTTGGCTTCAAATGGGGGTATTTTTGCCAACACTTCTCCTTGGAATGAGTGCCCTTCCAATAGTGTGGGCACTCGGGGTTCTTCTTCTTCTCATTCTTCTTATCCTCTTACTTCTCATCCTTGGCCTGTGCCGTTGTCGAAGGGTTTTGAAAGCAATGTCGCAACCACAGAGGTTATTGGTCCAAGATAGAAGATCAATCAAACAAGATCAAGATTCATTTTGTGAATGCAATGTCAGAAAATGACCCTATAATCAATTTGTTCAAGCCTTTAGTCTCTTGAATGTGGCAAACAGACTTGTTGGCCTAGTTCTTCGGAAAGGAAAAAGTTTGATAAATCATGGAGAACTTTCAAAATGTCTTCACGAGTCATTTTCTCCTCTCCATTTCCATCATAGACTATATATGTTCAGCTTTTATTGTGTTTGGTTCTAGGTAGCAAGGAAATTGATCCATGGAATTGTACTTTATTCGATTGAAGAATTTATGCATGCATACTGTCAAAAATTTTCTGTTATTGATAAACAGACATCATCCTCTGATTCTGTTCTTGTTCTCCAGCACTTTCAATCCTCTCCCGTCGTTTTAAACTAAGTTCATCCACGAATACTGGCTGCCGCAGAGTACAATCTAGTTTTCTGTTGAATATTAGTTGATAGAACAGAGCTGAAGGATGAACAAATGGAGATTTTGGAAGCATGTGCATTATTGAAGCTCATCTGCTGGACCGCAGGAAACAATATGGCTCACTGAACATAACTTCGCTAGAGTATATCTCATCCATATCTTCAATTCGCTTTAGCCTTCCCTTGTTGGGCTGTAGGAAGTAGCTAATACAAGGAAATCAATGAAGTGGCAAAGCCTAAAGCACCAGTAACACGTGGTGTAACTTTCTTTGGCATCAATTGGAGGAGGTCGATTGCAACAACAATATCAAGCGAAGACTTGGTCAATGATAAAACTCGTTGCTGTGCTTGCATCCTCTAAGTCCATGAAAGCCCACTGCTCCTCGAAGTCGACCTCTTGCACTACAGTGTACTGTCCAGTCCTAAAATCTGGGGCAAAACCAATGATTTGAATAATTTTGATGTTCCTGATTCTGATACGGAGGTGTCCGATGTGTGAAAGTCATGAGAAATTGACGGACAAGAAGGAAACAATAAGTTTGACTCCCTGGATGGTGTGTTGAAACGCCGAGAAAACGAGAAAACAGAAGGAAACAAAGGGTGTGCTTCTGAACTAAAGCAAAACAAGAATCTCCGATTGACTAAAACAATGAACCTGATTTTGGAACCGTCTCTGTGTCAGGGTACACTGTCTCTTTTAATTATTGAATCTCCCTCACAAGTGTGGCACTTAGACCACCTCCTGCAGTAGGAATTGCAGTTCGAAAGCTTCTCCAAGTCATCAACAATTGTTTGGCTTGCAATTCCAAAAGGAATCGCAGAGTGAGGAAATCAGACCAGATTTGTGATCCGCCAAAGAGTTTTTTCTTTCTTTCTTCTGTCAGATTCACATCGTCATCAGCATCAATGACCACTGGCTCTGTTGCTATTGCTCCTGCGATTGCATCTACTGCACTTCCAAGTACGGGTAGGTTGAGACGTTTGAGTTATAGAGTTTTCTGTTGTCAACGATGGTGGCAAAGAAGCAAAATTAACTCGGAAAAAAAAAAGAGGAGCCCGGTCCTTTGATGTCCCATGAGGCTTGAAAGATTAAAATTTCCTTCTCTCCCATTCATCTCCCGCCGATCCCCTTCAATCCTTTCTTCGTTGAGGAGCATTTCCGTGGGATGTACAGGTCGACATTCTGGCCCTCCTCGTTCTTTCGTTGATGTCGCTTCAGAAGAGCTCACCACAGTTGTAAGTGTCCAAGTTGGAGAAGTCGATGGAATCCTCCTGCATTTCTTGCTCATTTCATAGCATCGAACGTACCTTTATCGATGACTGAATCAAAAGAGCAATAATCAAAGACGGATAAGTCTTGAGCATCCATCATCTCTTCTGATATTTTTGCATTCCCACATCGATGCTATGGCCTTTGTCCTCCTTCCTCACCATACTGCAGAGCCCCTCAATATTATCTAGTTTTCCTTCCTCAAAATCCAATCCTAATGCCTTCTGTAGGCCTTCATAGTATCTGTAATTCTCTGAGTTTAAAAATCAAGAGGAATCCGCTTAGCAGCAACAGAGTTTGGATATTTCTTCTGCAAGTCAGCATACAATTCATCCAGCTTCTGCAGCCCCTCCGCTATGTCTTCTTCAAGTCCTCCATTTTATTTCTCCAAGCGTGTGTCCCACTCTGTCTGCTCTGTTCTACTTTCCCCTTTCTATTTCCCTCCTTCACATCCTCCTTTCCCCGAGATTCCGCGTCAGTCCGCCTCTTTCACTCCCCAAAAATACCTCTTTTTTTTTAAAATAGCTCCCCTTCCTCCCTTCATTCGTATCCTCTGTTCTCCTTTTTTCCCTCTCCCTTGTCTATTTTCTTTCCTCCTTTTTCTATTTTCCCTCTCTCTCCCGATTCAAAAAGCTCCTCTTTCAAAAATAGATCAAAAGCTTTTCTTTTTCCAGCCTGATCCACATCTTCTTTAACCATTCAAAATCCCCTCTTTAGCCTTTGTAACTCCCATATTATTATTCTTGGTTCAATTTTAAACCATCTATTCTAGAACTTGTAGGAGTTTTAGCTTCTTCCTTCTCCTCCGATGCGTGTGTAGTCACATATGCATGCACCTGTGTGTGCTCATGACCATGGCCACCGTGCTCCTATGTAACATTAGAGCTTTGCAAAATAGTAGCTGCCCAAGTCCACTGTGATACAATGACACTCATAATCAAGCCTGTCTTGATGCTCCTACTAGTTATATTGCACCATTCTGAGGTGTGCTAAACATCAAGCAAGCTCTCACATTTGGCAAACATATCCACCAATGTACTTCGCCTTGCATCTCTTGGAATTAGTTTAGTACTTCCTCACAAAGTCTATATTCGGCATATCTTGAAATAAGTGTAGCCCATGAGATTGCATCTCGAGTTTCCAATCTATCAAAAACCTTATTCTTCTCCATCTTCGGCATAGAATGAACGAGCAAACATAACAACTAAGTATGTACAAAGTAACAAATCTCATGCACAACTTTTGGGTGGTTTCACACCTCGAATGCGCAGCAATACGACACCGTCTTCTTCTTTCCTCCACCTATACCTATAGTAAATGCCTTGGTGGAGCAAAATCCACTCGCCCCAATCTATCTGAGTCACTCCTCATACTCCAAGACAAGCATTGAAAGCTCCTCCCATATGAGTGTCTTGTGGGTCTTCAATGTGTAAGGTTGGTGTAGAGGACATTGAATCGAGGAGATGGATACTGAGTCAAAAATATCATAGCCATATCTAGAGAAAGCTAATGTCTACACTAGAAAGTTGTTGCCTATGTTGAGGAAGCTACCACCTATAGTACGAATAATGTCACGTGCATGAGGGAGAGGTCACATGCAAAACTTAAATTTGTGTTTTCTACAAAATGTAAAAAAAATTGGGGCTTCTTGATGACTAGACAAGATCGCCACCTGTACATGTGTAAATGCAATAACATAGGTTGAAAAGCTGTGTTTTGAAGAGCAGGGATGCTCCTTCGTGATGAAAACCTAGTCTTCTGCAAGAAATATCTAGACTATGTCTTCACTTAGGCAATGATACTGTGTGAGAGAGTGCAATGGAAGAGAAAAATGAACATAGAGAGAAGCAAAGAGAGAGACATAAAAGAGAGGAATAAAAGGATGAAGGAATAATATTACGCTAATTGAAAATGCTAATACACTAATGATGGACTAATCAGTCCCTCCATGCATCCCAAAGCATCAATGAGGGCACGAGATGAGGCTGATGACGATGGTAGCACCAAGCACTGAGAGTCAAAGTGTTGAAGTGTGCACCTATAAAGGGAAGACTAAATACTGAAGAGTGTGTGTGTTTGCCAAGTGGGGGGAATTGGCTATAGATAGCCAAAAATACCCAAATATGGTCAACCTACATCAAGGGAGGTCATAAATGCTAGATGACTAGCAACACGTAACTGTCAATGAAAGAAAAAATACCAAAAAATAGGTGTGACCCTGGAAAAATCCTGTATGGCAATTACAATGTTTTACATGTGTAGGCAGACTATGGAAAGTAGTAAGTAGCCTAAGAATGTACATAGGAAGCCAAAAAAATAAAGAAAATGCACCTAAATTGCAAGAGCTCCTATGTCTCCATCCTCATCCCATAAGGATTAACCTATAGGTACTACAAACCTAACAGTCATTGGCATTCTTTTAGCACCTAACCAATACAATCACATTCTAATTAGTCATGACTATGAGCAAACTAAAATCCACACTTGGTTCAAAGAGAATGAGAAATCAAGGGGAATGGGACTTAACCCTTCTACCCATTAGATGAATTTTAAGAAAAGGGATGTGCTAATTAAATGCTTGCTTTTAATTGAATTTTCTTTGCCTTTTAAGATTATCATTCTCTCTCTTGTATCCCTTTGCCTTTGAAGAGTATTACACTCTATCCTATATACTATCTACTTTGAATTTTTGTTTTGGTTTGAGCAACCCTTTTGCTCTCCATCCATTACCCATCTCTATTTATAGAAGTGGGGGGATTTTGCGTTAGGTCACTTGTCATATTATGTATTAGTTTGGTGGCATGAGGGTGAGGGTGGGGGAGGAAGGTGTTGACAATTGTGTGTGTGTAAGAGAGAGAGAGAGAGAGAGAGAGAGAGAGAGAGAGAGAGAGAGAGAGAGAGAGAGAGAGAGAGAGAGAGAGAGAGAGAGAGAGAGAGACCATATAGAGGCCATGGCCCCCCTCGAATGATTCAAGGTAGCTTACTATTTTAAAAAAATTATTTTAAAATTGGAGGGAGATGACATCATGATGGTTGACCCCACTAAGTTTTACACACATTATTTATTTATCTTGTTAGTCTTGGCTCACGTTTTGACATAGTTCTGACATTTCTAGTATGAATTCCAAGCCTAGGGATTTCACATCGATTTTTGCTTAGTCACGTATAGTTTGGTTTGCATCCTTGTATGTGCATAGCAAGAGATCTTAAAAAAGAAAGCATTAATTGTGTGTTTCATGACAAGGATATCTAGTATATTACACTATCCCTGAAACTTTTGTGAGAGTTATTAATCGTTCTAACTAGGTAAAGGTCAATCTTACATAGCAAAACTTATTTATGCAACTATTCATGACAATGCATGTGCAATTAATGTGGTGTAATGCTACTTTGAGAACAATCCCATGAACTTAAAAACAAAACCAATTGTCCAATAAGTGTTAGGATAAAAAATGGGCCTGACACTGGATGTATCAGCTCTAGCCGTAGCTCTTACATACATCAATCAACCCTCATGGCCTTGTAGTTAGGATCATCTGGATAATATAAAATGGTTTATCTTACTAATGTGTTTGTCGTCATACGTTTCAAACTGTAGTCCAATGGTTTGCCCATCCCAACTCCAAGTATAGGGAGCTTCCCACACATAGGATACTGCTTCACCTCGATTGACACATACACAAGGCACCCCCAACTGAAAGTTGTAGCTCCTACAACTCTCCTAAACCCCAACGATTGGCCTCGAGATGCAACATCTTAATGCATAAAGAAAAACAAAACATAGTCCTTAGTTTTGATTTATTCGATTCAGGATATTTATCATTTCCTCACATAAACTTTTTCCAAAAATAGTAACTCTAATTTATGTCAAATAAGCCTCTTTCGCTCAACGTAGGTCAATAATTTGGAAGACAAGTGCTATGCATCCAAGAATTGATCATCAAAACCATATTTAATGCACATGTAGTGTGGAATGTCCTAGCATTTTCAAACATGTTTACTTAACAATCAGGCACGTGTTCTGTGACTACATTATTTACATGCTTTTCCCCAAGGTAGTGCGACATTGACAAAATGGAATTGGCCTAAGCCATGCTTCTACTTCTTTAGATATTCAACAAAACCTATATAGTACACTTCAATGCACAATCATTCATTTTTCCATGATACAAAACTTGGCATTTCTTTTGTCATTGCACATTGATTCATTATGTGGACTATTCTTTATATTATATGTCATTTTCCTATAGAAACATCCCCTAAACGGGCACTTTAATATATAAATGAGTGTAGACTAAGCCTAAACCTCATGCCCCATAGCCCACCATAAATCCGACTATATTATTTTTTTCTCATTTTCTTGAATTTAAAATTTATTTTTTCCTACTTTTTTACTAGAAACAAAACCATGGTTTCTCCACATGCACCATTACTTTTACAAATTTATCAATCACCATCATATTTTTCAAATTTATGTGTATTTCATACTGGTTGGATAATTAATTTTTGCATTATGACAACCACACATTGTAAAATTTTAGACTTATATCTCTTAAACATGACACATATTACTTCCATATCAAATTTTGTCCATATGCATCTCAATTTTATGATGAAAACAATAATAGAATTGAATTTCCTTTAAAACCAAGACTTATTGCAAGAAAACTGCTTAATCTTTCATGATTTCAGAGACATGTAGACCACCTGTTGCTGCGCTGACACTCCACACAGCCACTATCAACCATCTTCATACTACCTTTCTCCATTCCTTGCATCTTGTCATGATTCAGTACCCATTACCTCTCATCCTCTCAACCCACATGAAGAGTGATTATAGCGAGAGAAAAAGAGGAGAGAGAAAGACTAAATTTGGATCTCTTCAAAGAATGCATCATTTTGCGTGATTTTTGAAGTGATGGAGAGAAAAGAATTGTTGTATCTCATGTCGCGGAGGGTTCCTACTGATTCCACCAGTTGGAAATACCCATTTTTTTGCCAAAATGAAGAGGTACTGAAAAAATTGTAAACCTCCCCTCTCCTCCCCCCTTTTATGAAGATTTGTGGGTTATTTAACTCTCTTAAGCTTAATGAGTCAAAAAATAGTTCAAGCCTTTGTGTTTACACTGTAAGAAATTGGTTTCCTTAAAATTGAGGCCGCAACAAACTCGGATTTGAGATTTGAAAACACAAGTGCATTCTTGGTATCGTTTTCCACTGACTTGGCCTCCTAGACACTATTTTTGGCTTCTAAATCTAGTTGCTTTGTAACATAAAAGTTGCACCTCTTTACATAGGCCCTTTAACGACTCCGATTGACAAACAGATGCTTCCAACGCATTCCAAGCCACTTGCTTTTGCTTGAAAAACTTCAACACCTCTTGATTTTTACTACAAATACTTCTTTTTTAACTTTATTTTGGGCACGTAGTTGCATTATTATTCAAGTTTTGCCTCTTTAAATGGGCCATTTAACAAACTCTAATTCATGAACAAATGCTTCCAATGTTTTTTTGCCACCCTCTTTTGCTTATAAAACTCTGGTGTCACTTCATTTTGGTCCCAGATGCTTCATTTCTCGCTTCACTTTTGGCTCCTAATTGCAACTCACATTGACGAGCATGGAACAGGGTGACTTAGTCCATCAAACCCACGAAAAAATCTACACACAAAGAAAACATAGAGAGCATCAAGCTCTCTTAAATAAAAAATTCAAGGAGAACATGGCATTGGCCTCACGTCCAATCTTAGTACCCCAAGAGAATAAGGCATCACCTCGACAGTCTTAGTATCCAAGAACCTATCAGCCTCTCCAAGGTTATACTAAATCCTTTTATCATTCTCACTTTTATTTTTGCTATGACCATCCTTATTTTCTTTTTAGCTAAATGCCACCCTAAGGAAAACAAAGCATCGACCACAAGTCTAACTCGGCCCGAGCAACCTACCAGGGCAACTGACATCTACTCTTTTAATTTTTATTATCTTTATTTTCTTCTTTTAGGAGTTAGAACCATTTTTTATACATCTCCATATTACACATCATGAATCAATCATAAAACCTTTTGCCAAGTCTACCAAAGCCTTTACATATGACAAAGACAAATCAAAATGATTTAGAATTCGTATGTATTACATGTAAAATCTACTGTACATTCAAGACAAAGAATCCAAAAAATCCAAATGTAAATAGGTTTAGATGATATCTTGGTAGGAGAAGCCTAGTATTTCTCTCGGGAGCACTATGTGATGATAGAACCTAAGAAGGTAAACAAAATCCTTTGATCATTTGATGGATAAACTCCAAGATAAATTATTCTTGGATTATGTAGACAATGTCTACTACTACTCGAAAGCAATATGTAAGCATATTTAGATCTCTTGGAGCTCCTTGTTATTCCCAAAAAAGCACACCAAACACTAGCTGCTACTTTGCTACTCATACGACAAATTTGATGGTTTTGGTGTCTCCAAAAGTGGGTAAGTCCCCAAGACACGTGTCTGAAATTTTCCCAAAGCACTCCTCTGTTGAGATTCAGCAATCACACCTAACAGCCTCTTTGTATGGTGCCTCAGGATCAAGGATATGCAGGCAGTCTGAATCCCATAAGCACAGTGACATAAAGTGCTACATCCCATTTCCTATATAACAATGTACTTGGTACATCAGTTGTACACAACAGAATATCATATGAATGCAATGGCATGATGATGTTTTATCTTCTTCAGTTAATCTCTTACTTATTGTCAGTTTTTTAGTCATTGTCTTCTTGTCGGTTAGTGCTTGTAATGTCAATATGAGTTTGTTCTTCACCTACCATCCTCCATAGCTTTGCATTGCCATGCTCTAGATCCGTGTTTCTCAACATGGTATCAGAGCGGGTTGAGCATGGCTAAGCTCTCCTCTGCTCTCTCTCAGTCCCTCTTCAACTCTAGGTAGCTCAGCTTGGGTACATGACTTCATCTTCAACTTCATTCTCATCTTGGACTGCTTGGCAGCCATAGCCACCCTACACCCTGCCTGCTTCAAGCTCCTGGATCTCTGTCCACAGGTCATATCTTGCTGTGACTCCTTCTGGGAAAGTATTCCTATGCTTCCATAGCTCCTCTGTGTCAACTCAGAACTCAACATTGCCCTAACCACAGCTCAGCATTGCTCAAATTCTTAATCTCTGTTTTTTGGTCCACCATAGCCAGATTTGACCTGCCCACCTTTGAGCACTCCAATCTCATCATAGAAGCTGAATCAGCTTTCGATTCCTTCTGGGGGATTGCTCTACACCTCAAGGCGCTGCAGCGTGGCACCATACACGACGACATTGGAGTCCATACACGACGGCATTGAAGAAATCGACAGATCTGGCCGAAATCTGCGCCCGTCTCTGATTTTCGATTCTGCCCGCCTGCACGCGACGTGATCTGGTCGATTGCTATGGGGCTTTGGTAGAGCATCATGAGAGCTACATTTTCATAAAAAAAGTTTTGAAAATGGTCAACCACAGCTCCCACAATCTGTAAAAAACCAGGGCTGCCTCAGAAACCCTAAAAGTCAGCCATAGCCAAAACCTTGAAAGCTTCATTTTTTTTTAATTTCTCACTCCTCCAAGCTCACTGAAGGCCCTGCCACTCTGATCCACTGTGTCACTGAAGTTCCCAGCAAGATTTGCCTTCCAAGCTAGCAAGCAGAAGATTCAAAGTGAAGGTCAAGTTCAACGAGACGACATCAACAAGCATCAAGAATCAAACTACATAGTGTGTTTTCACACTAATATTACTTGTGTCTCTTGACACACTGCAATCTGCCCTTCCACTGATAAATCTGAGAATCTGGAGTTGATTTTCTGCTCATCCTTGGTCATGGAAATGACGAACAAAAAGATCGCTATGTGGATACACTCCATGAAGAGCAACATGACTTGTGTTGTTTATCTACACTACATAGAAGATGTGCCTATTCTACTTGCAGGGAAGATTCAAGCCTTGATTCAAGTTTCATCCTTGTGTTTATTTGAAGAACTAGAAGACATGCCTATTGCTTTGGGGAAAATAAGAAATTCTTTGCTTGAGGGGAACATAGACATAGACATGGACATGAAAACCGCAACCGCAACCAATGCAAGCAAAGTCCATAAAGAAGCAGACCAAGAAGAACAAGAAGAAGAGGACCAAAAGATCAATCATGAAGACTCTGAAGCAGCAAGAAAAGTGAAGTACAAGTACAAGAAAAACTGCAATCAATTGAAAATCTATGTCAAAAGAAATGCTCAAAACTGCAAGGGCCTCGGTCCTTGACCCATTTTTTAACCAACTTTTTTAGTCCTGTATTTCCTTTCCCTAATGCTTCCTGCCATAAGCTTTGTAAACTCCTTATGTAACTTGGCACTACAGTCCCTGTACACTTTGTGAGGCCCCTGTTACAGCCTCTGGATGACCACCATGTTTGTGGCACCCACACTTAGCTTTTTTCTGCGACAGCCTCTGGTGCTTTGCCATGTTTATGGTGTGCCCACACTTTACAGGTGTTTGTTCTCATTATAGCCTCTGCACACTTTGTGCCTTCCTAGTTGTGATTGAGGAGGGGTGTTGAGATTCAGCAATCACACCTAACAGCCTCTTTGTATGGTGCCTCAGGATCAAGGATATGCAGGCAGTCTGAATCCCATAAGCACAGTGACATAAAGTGCTACATCCCATTTCCTATATAACAATGTACTTGGTACATCAGTTGTACACAACAGAATATCATATGAATGCAATGGCATGATGATGTTTTATCTTCTTCAGTTAATCTCTTACTTATTGTCAGTTTGTTAGTCATTGTCTTCTTGTCAGTTAGTGCTTGTAATGTCAATATGAGTTTGTTCTTCACCTACCATCCTCCATAGCTTTGCATTGCCATGCTCTAGATCCGTGTTTCTCAACATCCTCCTCTCCTTTTCTTGCTTGGATTGTTGTTTGTTGCTTGAAAACTACGATTGCACATAGCACAAATTTGAAAGCCCTTCTTTTTTCATGAGATTTTGCAAAACTAGGTGAAAAGCAACTTTCTTTTTGCATGTCACCCTATTCTAGAAGTCTTTGACATATTTTTAAGATATTTATAATGTTTCCAAAAGTACCTATGTTTTAAGAAAGACCCATAGGCTTTTCTCTTGATCTTCTTAAACTCCTCTCTAACCACTCTTCTCTCTTTGTTAATGTAATGAGATATTGACCGATTCTCAGCCACTCTCCTATATATTTGTCTTCTAGAAACACTTCTAGACAAGATATATAGAAATTAAATTATTTTCTTTTTGCTGTCTAGGCTTCTCTTAGTGTTATAGTAACTCCTTGCATTACTGAACTTACTATTACAACACTTGTACTTCACAAACCAACTGCAGTACTTACTATATTTGATATAGTCCTTGCATTAATGAGAGCTATATCTGTAGTTACAACAACCACTAGTTAAGTTTCATCAACCAAAACATCATTTTTAATAGTAGGAAAGTCATCATCTTCCTCTTCCTCCTCATCCATCATCCCATCTTTACTCTCATAGTGTGCCCGAGATAACATGTCTGCCACACCGTGTTATCTCTTCCTACAATATGCTAGAATTCAGGGTTCAAAGATTTGATGTATGCAATCCATCATAGAATAGCAATGTCTAGGGTAGCACAACTAGTAATCATATTCAATACCAACAAACAATCAGTCTCAATGACTACACAAGCACCCATAGAATACTCCTTATTACATGTAAGGGTTTTCACAATTCCCCATAATTTTCTTTTTACTTGTGGATACCTTCTCTACCATTTGATCAATACTTTACTACCAAACCAAATTACATATCTTTGCTCTTTCTCATCATTTTTCTTGATTGCCTATCCAATCCTAATTGAGCTTGTGTGTATAGTAATAATGATAGGCTTCTCATGTGAATAATCAACATTTCTCAATGTAAGAGTAGATTTCAAGAGTCACTTCAATTTCTTCATTGCTTTCTTATGCTTACTTTCCTAGTGAAACCTCTAACCTTTTCTCAACATCCCATATAGAGCATCATCTACATGTGCAAAGTGAGGGATCCATATCAAATAGAACACACATCCACCCAAGAATCTGCACACCTCAAACACATTTGTGCATACGTCTTGCATTCTATCAATCCCATCTATTTTCAATGGTGATGGTCTTCTCCCATAGTGTAACGTGTCTACTTGTGTCTTCAGGACATGTCTTAGCAGTCCATCGGAAAGGATGTCTAGAAAGCTCCACCTGGCACTCCCATGGAATGTTATGGGAATTTCAATCTAGGGCTTTCCATGTCTACCACGTAGCGGAAGTAATCGAACCGTTCCCACTTAGGATCGACCTAAATTACGGTTTTCCTTATTGGTCATTTCCTAATGGCAACTAGCGTCGGACCCAAGCAAACTACTTTACGCAAAAACGCCAGGTCCGAAGCGGATTCATGCTGCACTTGGTTCAAGGAGAATGGGAAACGAGAGGGATGCAAAGCTCAACCTCTCTGCCATACATAAAGCATAGTCCCATTCCGTTCCCCTAAAACAACGTAAATCGAGATCAATCATAACTCTAGGTCAACGCTTCTGTTGTTCATGTTCTTTGACGATCTTCCTGCTGTCCATCGTGATTTGAGAAAAGTTCCTGGCCAACCGGGACCACCCATCTGTAGGACGGACCTATGGCCCATCCTCTGTACTTTTCTTGGGTTGTTTTAGTTATTTAATTACCTAACACATTAGTTGGACATGTAACAATCAGCTTCTTTAATTAACCCGTTAGGCACTGGTTCTTTCACGTAATCTTATCACTTGACATAGAAAAACAATATCAGACAAGTTCCTTATTAACAGGTTATCATATTTATCTTTGAAATACAAAGAGTCCAGCCCATAGGCTTATCCACAATCCGCCTGAAGGCTATCCAGCAATCCATAGGGATCACTAATCCAAGTTTCCACCCGTAGACTAGTATGCGGACCTCGAGATCCAATCCCGAGTCACGTTAGCCTCTTGTGTAGGGCCCGGAAGGCGAGGGATTTACGGCCAGATCCCCCCCTGGCACCCAAGCATCCTCCTGCTCCAAGTAGTGCTCAATGGAGAGACCTCTCGCAGTGGGTTCGGTCCACTTGCCCGGCGCGGTTAACAACCCCCTTGGTTAGGGTTAGGCAGGCAGTTGGGGCTAACTGAAGCTGCCTCTCCCTTTAGGCCTTCAACCTGAAGTATAGATATCCATTTATCTTTTAATTCATTGATCAAACAAAGCCAAACAGTGCTCTAAAATTTGTAGTGCTGACACATTTCCATTGATCATTTTTGTTGGCACTGCCAAGGAATGAATCATTGCTTTTGAATACGCCCAGCACTCGATCCGGGATGACTTGCAACTTGGCAAGATCCCCTATATCCTGGGTTAGGGCGTACCTATTAACCCGACTTGGTCAAACCTTAATTTCATCAGTTATTTCAATTTATCGGCTAGTCTTTAGTTTCCAATCAGTCTTCTTTACTTAAGGAAGATACTAAATTAGGATGAATTATTCATCCTTTTGCAAGATAACTTGCATAAGGACCTGCCAACCTCATTGCGAGAATTTGGCCATTCCCTTGTGATCCAATCACAAGATCGTATGACTCCGCACTTGCTGCGCAAGTGTCGCATCGAACCATGAGGCTTATTCTACTCATTGACGGAGTCACGAAACAATCTCTCCCTGATTAGTTAGGCTGACGTTGTCAATCCTAGAGTTCCAAGTTCCATCTCATAAGATTCTTGGGGACAAACCCTTGTTCACTTTCCAATTACATTTTCACTGTCCCTACATTTAGTGAATGTGGGCAAGTATTTAAGATATAGGAGTTTCAGCTTTAGTGATACGTAATGATTAGGTCACAAGTTAATTTCCAAGTGAATTTCTTGGAATTCAACTCTTTCGAAATGAGTACTCCGCGGTTTAGGTGTTTTAGGTTTATACCAATTTGGTTAACTCTAGAAAATAATTACGTGATCATTTTCACATGACTCATTGTCTATGCCTAAATTAATTGTTCAACCTTAACTTATCGATTAAGGTCAGGCATAGGTTAGGTTAATTCCAACTAATCTTCCTATACTTTGTGAAAAAAATTCATGCTAAACAAGCAACCTTTTACTTGATAATTTATGCAGTTGACAAACGATAATTTCCTAGAGTTTATGCATCGTAAGAATCATTTCATGCTTCGCACTTTCCATGATGATTCATTGCAAAGAGGATATAGATTAATAGTGCGAGATGCATTTTATACTTCTAGGCTTAAACGAAGTATACTATTTTAATAGACATTAATCCAATTCTTAATTCATTTCAATACATAAAGCTATTTGCTAGAAACACATTTATGCTTCCTTTATTTTTTGAATGTTTTATTGAAGTATTATTGACTAACTTCCTTCGTTGTGATCATTTAGGACAAAAGATATATCCTATTTCTAACAATTAACCTTGCGTGATTGAATTACAACAATACCAAATAAAAATTAGGAAGGAAATCCTGGGCTTGGGGTGAGATGTCCACATGGATGCTGGGAGATGACCCTCCCGTGGCTGCACCTTGGACTTTCTTAGGAGGCATTTCCGCCGTGGAAGCAACTTTGCAACTCCTTTTTGAAATTCCACCGTGGCTCCCTTTTGCAATAACTTGCACCGTCCATCGAAAACAATTTTAGAAGGCTTCCTCCTTGAAGTAGGGAATTCGGAAAAGGGGGTGTTTCAAAATCTTTTGCAGGACCCATTAAAGCCATGGGAGGGGTTTAATGGCCTTTTAATGATTCGCACAAACGAGGAATGAAAAGGTGTGGAATCCCTTACGAGGGTTTTTGAGTGGGAAAGAGAGATGTTAAAAGACCCTCAACACTCTTTTTTCTTTTATGAGTGGGGAAAAAAAACCTAAGGAAGCCTTAAAAAGGAGTTTTAAGGGGTTTCAATATGCCACAAGGGAAGGGGGCTAAGGGAATTTAAACACACGGGGGAGGGGGTTTCAAGCCCAAAGAAAAGGGGGCTTAAGAGGGTTTAAACATGCGGGGGTTCCAAAATTCCACAAGGGAAGGCGGCTAAAAGAAATTTTTAAAACACGGGGGGTGGTTTCAAGAGGCCATGAGAAGGGGCCCTAGGGAGGGTTTTAAGACATGGGGGAGGGGTGGTTCCAACAACCATGGGAAAGGGGGGCTTAAGGGGGATAAAACACAGGGGGTTCCAAAATGCCACAAGGGAAGGGCTTAAGGGGGGAAAGGGGGCTTAAGAGGCCCCTTAGAAGCTTCCCCCCCAAGAAGCTTCTAAAGCTTCATGCTATGTGGGAGGGGGGAAGAAGGTATAGCCGACGAGTTCGTGGCCAGCTAGCGCAAGTTTCGGGGGGCATGATTAGGAGGACAGGAGCCTGCACAGCGGCAGCCACTGGCGTGGTAGCTCACGGCTCCCCCAGGGCGGACTCGTGGCGACCAGCTCAACCTCCCTCCCTCTCTGTAGCAGCAGTAGCAACACTGATAATGGCAGCCCCTCCTCCTTCGTTGTGATAGGTGGCAACACTCCTTCTTCACGATCTCTACCCCTCTGTCCCCCTTTCAGGCTACGCCCCCCCTCAATTATATAGGGGAGGGGATAAGATACTGCCCCCCTTGTGTGTCGTCGGGCATGTATCATTGCCCTGGCAAGCTCCAACAAGGAGCTTTCCTACTTACTAATCCCCTCTTCCTCTAGCACGATAGTCGGCTAGAGGAGAGGGAAAAATAAAAAATTAAATTTTCTTTTATTCAATTGAAAGGAATTATCCCTATGCCCTATTCACGCGTGAAAGGAGGAAATTAGATTGTTACATTCTCTCGTCCTTAGAGGAATCGAGATGTCCTCATCTCGAGAAAAACTAGGGATATTGATGGTTGAGAGTGCCTTCATCTACCCAAGTGGCATCCTCTTCGGGATAATCTTTCCACTGGACAAGGCATTCTCTTAGGCTTCTGGATCTTAATTATCTCTCCCTAACATCTAAGATCCTGTCAGGACTTAGTTCAAGGACTCCTTGACTAGGCATTACAACTTGTTGGTCATCAAGTACATGGTTAGGATTAGGTACATACTTTTTCAATAAGCTGATATGGAATACATTGTGAACCTTTAGGTTCTCAGGGAGTTGTAATCTATAAGCATTAGGTCCTAGGCTTTTGAGGATTTTGTATGGTCCACAATACCTTGGACTTAGCTTCTTGCAGTCTCCTAAGGATAGGGAACTCTTCTTTGGGTGTACGTGAATGAAGACCATGTCTCCTTCTTTGAATATTCTATCTTGACGTTTCAAATCCGCGTATGCCTTCTGTCTATCCTTGGCAGCTTGGATGTCCTGTCTTATTGACTTTATTTGGTCATCCATCTCTTCCAACATCTGCCTTGAAGCTTTGACCCTTAAGATTGGATGTGAGAAGTTTAGGGGACTTCCACAGTCATGACCATACAATGCTTGGAAAGGGGTCATCTGAATGCTTTATTGGTAAGAAGCATTGTAGGCAAATTCAACCAAAGGCAAGTATTGAATCCACCTCTTTGGCTCACGACAGCAGTATGCCCTAATCATATCCTCCATGACTTGATTTACTCGCTCTGTTTGGCCATCCGTTTGGGGATGGTAAGCGGTGCTAAAGCAAAGTTGAGTCCCAATAGCTTCAAAGATATCTCTCCAGAAGTGTGATGTGAAGAGAGAATCACGATCAGTAATGATCCTTCTAGGTAACCCATGTAGCTTGAATATCTCCTTGATAAACAATCTTGCAATGTCTCAGGCTTTATAATTTGTCTTTACTGGAATAAGGTGTGCAACCTTAGTAAGCAGGTCAACCACAACCATGATGGAGTTGTATCCTCCCTGAACTTGGGGTAGGCCTACAACAAAATCCATACTGATGAATTCCCATTTCATTTGGGGAATGTCAAGCGGTTGCAGCTTCCCTGGCATCTTGACATGTTCGGCTTTGATACATTGACAAGACAAACACTCGGTGAAATATTTGAGAATGTTACCTTTAAGCCTCTCCCAATAGTAGCTCTTCCTAACTGCATTAAGAGTTTTGGCATAGCCAAGATGTCCTACGAAAGGGGAATCATGAGCTTCCCACAATATCTTCTGCTTAAGTGACTGGCTTGCTGGTATACACAGCCTTGTGTATAGTAGACAAGTCCATTATTAATAGAAAATTCATGATACTTAGCCTGCAACTTTTGGTTCTGATCCTTGGTAGAGATTTCCCTTAGCATCTTTTGATAGGCTGGATCATGGCATGCTTCCTCTCTAGCTAACTCAAGTATTGGATTGTTTGGCATAGATACTTTAGTAGCTAGAGATCTAGCTATTGATGGATTCTGCAAGATTAGGGAGTAAAGGAATGCCTTGCGACTAAGTGCATCGGAAACTACATTCTCTTTTCCTGGTCGGTACTTCATTTCAAAGTCATATTCATCCAATACTTCGATCCACCGAGGTTGCCTCATGTTGAGCTCATTCTGAGTAAAGATCCATTTGAGACTCTTATGGTTAGTTACTAGAGTAAACTTGTTACCCAAGAGGTAGTGTCTCCAAGGCATTAGAGCATGGATGATAGCTAGCAATTCCAGATTAATATAGCATAATTCCCCTCATGACTCTTCAGTTTCCTTGAAGAGTATGCTACAGGATGATCTTCCTTCATGAGCACACATCCCAAGGCAAGTGTGCTAGTATTAGTTACTACCTCGAACTCCTTATTGAGGTTGGGAAGTTTTTAGGATAGGTGCTGATACCAAACATTGCTTCAATCTGTCGAAGCTATTTTTTTCGGGAGTTCACCATGCAATGGAAGTTTGCTTCTTCAGTAAGTCCGTCAGAGGTGCCGCAATCAAAGCATAGTTTTTTATGAAGACCCTATACCGTCCTGACAATCCAACAAAGATGTGTATTTCTTTGACAGATGTTTGTATTGGCCATTCCAGCACATCTCTGACCTTGGCTGGGTCCACTGAGATTCCTTCCGCTGATACTATGAATCCCAGATATTCAACCTGAAGTTTGAAGAATGCACACTTCTTCATCTTAGCCTACAGCTTATGTGATCTCATTGTCTCAAGGACAATCCGAAGTTGGGGTTCATGGTCTTCCTCATGTTTAGAATAGACTAAAGTTTCGTCGAAGAAGACAAGCACGAAATCATCAAGATATGGCCTAAAGATATCCTGCATTAACCTGTTGAAGGTGGCAGGTGCATTCGTAAGTCCGAATGACATAACTAGGAACTCAAAGTGCCCATATCTTGTATTGAAGGCCGTCTTGGGGATATGTTCTTCCTTGATCCTTATCTAATAGTAACCTGACCTGAGATCAATCTTGGAGAAGATCTTTGCACCTTGAAGACGATCAAGAAGTTCATCTATTCTAAGAATAGGGTACTTGTTCTTGACCGTTGATTGATTCAACCCTCGGTAATCAATATATAGTTGAAGTGTTCCATCTTTCTTTTTCTGGAATAGTACTGGAGCTCCCCACGGTGAGCTGCTAGGACGGATATAGCCCTGTTCTAGCAATTGCTTGAGTTGTTCCTTCATCTCAATTGCTTTTGGTATGGACGTTGCCTCATGTTGAGCTCATTCTGAGTAAAGATCCATTTGAGACTCTTATGGTCAATTACTAGAGTAAACTTGTTACCCAACAGGTAGTGTCTCCAAAGCTTTAAAGCATGGATGACAGCTAGCAATTCCACATCGTGAGTAGCATAATTCCTCTCATGACTCTTCTTCTGTTTCGTTGAAGAGTATGCTACACGATGACCTTCCTGCATGCGCACACATCCCAAGGTAAGTGTGCTAGCATTAGTTCCTACCTCGAACTACTTATTGAGGTCAGAAAGTTTTTAGGATAGGTGCTGATACCAAACTTTACTTCAATTTGTCGAAGCTATTTTGTTCAGGAGTTCACCATGCAATGGAAGTTTGCTTCTTTAGTACCTCTGTCAGAGGTGCTGCAATCAAAGTATAGTTTTTGATGAAGACCCTATACCATCCTGTCAATCCAAGAAAGCTGCCTATTTCTTTGATAGATGTTGGTATTGGCCATTCTAGCACATCTCTGACCTTGGCTGGGTCCACTGAGATTCCTTCCGCTGATACTATGAATCCCAGATAATCAATTTGACATTTGAAGAATGCACACTTCTTCATCTTAGCATACAGCTTATGTGATCTCATTGTCTCAAGGACAATCCAAAGTTGGGGTTCATGATCTTCTTTATGTTTAGAATATACTAAAGTGTCGTCGAAGAAGACAAGCACGAAATCATCAAGATATGGCCTAAAGATATCGTGCATTAACCTGTTGAAGGTGGCAGGTACATTCATAAGTCGGAATGACATAACTAGGAACTCAAAGTGCCCATATCTTGTATTGAAGGCTGTCTTGGGGATATCTTCTTCCTTGATCCTT
Source organism: Lygodium microphyllum (assembly GCF_053477565.2). Classification (NCBI taxonomy): domain Eukaryota; kingdom Viridiplantae; phylum Streptophyta; class Polypodiopsida; order Schizaeales; family Lygodiaceae; genus Lygodium; species Lygodium microphyllum. The sequence goes on along the minus strand of NC_141161.1, from coordinate 91,707,669 downwards.
ATCTAATAGTAACCTGACCTAAGATCAATCTTGGAGAAGATCTTTGCACCTTGAAGACGATCAAGAAGTTCATCTATTCTAGGAATAGGCTACTTGTTCTTGACCGTTGATTGATTCAACCCTTGGTAATCAATACATACTTGAAGTGTTCCATCTTTCTTTTTCTGGAATAGTACTGGAGCTCCCCATGGTGAACTGCTAGGATGGATAAAGCCCTATTCTAGCAATTTCTTGAGTTGTTCCTCTAGCTCAATTGCTTCTGGTATGGACATTCTATAAGGTATCTTTGCAATTGGCGCAGCTCCTAGTACTAACCTAATCTCATGATCCACTTCTCTTTGAGGCGGGAGTTCTGTCAACTCTTCAGGGAATATGTCCACGTATTCCTTTAGCCAAGAAGGTCCTTCATTAGACTCTTGCTTCTCATCTAACTTGTTGAATTTGATCAAGTAGACAGGTAATCCTTTTTTGACTCCTTTTATGATCCGAGATACTTTGGCCAATTGGATTCTTGGCACTCCAGCCTCACCTTGAGTTGTGACTAATTCCCTTTCATAGTTTCAAAAGGAAACTTGACCCTTTCCACAATGAATGTGGGCGTCATTAGGCTTAAGCCAATCCATTCCGAGTAGACACTCATGGATACCTAAATTCATGACTCTAAATTTGATCGAAGTCTTCTTTCCTCCCAAAAAGAATTCCACCTTAGCAATTTGCCTGGTACAAGTAACCTCATGACCATTTGCCAATTCCACATGCAAGGTAGGTGCTTCTACTGTGGCTATTCCTAATCTTTTTGCACAAGCTGGTGAGATAAACGAATGTGTACTGCCACAATCAATCAAGGTCTTAAAACTTTTACCTTGATATTCTGACGGTGTTTGAATCACCGAGAACTAGCGATTCGGCCCTTTCTTGTGTAGAGCGGCATGGATTGTCGCCCTTTTGAACTCTGCTTCCATGGTCGGATCTTCTTCTTCTTCTTCTTCTCACATTTGCCTATTGGCAACGCAAGCTGTTCTTCCTCTGCCTCGGGTAGCGACTCCTTGACCATGGCCTGTTCCTTGGAAAGATGCTTGGCGATGTCCTCCACCAAGCTTGGGACATTGCCTCTTGAAGTGACCGGGTTCATTGTAGTGGAAACAACGGAGATTTCGGCCATTGCTTTGTGTAGGAACAAAGTTGTTCACATTCTTAGTCCTCGCTTTCTTTCTTTGTCCCTGATTATGACCTTGAAATCTCTTCATTTGAGGTCTGAATGCTCCTCTGTTCGGGTCATTATAAGACCAAGTTTTGTTATCCCTTGGTCTAGACTGCACCTCCTGAATTATAGGCGCAGCTCGAATGAGTGCGTCCTGAAGATCTGATGGACGCATAGATTCGAGATGGGTATTTACTGGTGGATTTAAACCCGCACAAAATTTGGACACCTGCTGTGTCATGTCCATCTGCGGCGCATACTTAAGAAGCGAGATAAATTTGGAATAGTATGTGTCAAGAGTGAGTCCCACCTGTTTTAGCTCGTAGAACTCATTCATTTTCTGCGTGCGATATGCAGGTGGTAAGTATCTTCCTTGCACGGCTGTCTTCAGCTTCTCCCAAGTAACGGATCCCTTCGAGATCCCTTGATCCCTACACCATTGCTTCCATCAAAGCTTGGCTTCGCCGGTGAGCTTTAGCTTGGTGAGCATAGCGTGATTGGCGGGTGCAGTACCGGCTGCTTCGAAGTAATCCTCCATGGATTCAATCCAAATTTCAGCGTCATCTTGGACGGACCTGCCTCTCCCGTCAAACTCGGGCGACTTGATCTGCTTGAGAAGAAACTTCTTCTCCTGGATTACAACAATACTTGATGTAGGAGGCGAACTAGGAACTTGTACTTGGGGTTGTGCTTGGATAAAGGTTTCTTAACGTTATTATACGATAATCGTTATTGATTTATATTACATCTTCAATTCTGCTATCATGTAAGAAATGTAGCTACTTAACTTTTTATCAATTCTCATGCACAATCAAACATTGATAAAAAGAAGTCTTATTTGTATTTATATGGGTATAGCCCTTTTGAAATACAACATTTCTTGCGATGATAAACCAACTGTTACATTTAGTTTGGGGAGAACAACGTTGTATTACATTTATCTACAGGAACTGTATAATAATATGGTTTCGGGTCATGGAACTTCAGGAATCGGTAAGTCATTGGAAGTTCTGCGTATCCTGTCCTTTGGAATCCATTCTTTTCATGGCGCCCTAACACTTTAATCCTATCGGCGGGGATTACATGGGTTACTTCCTCATATACATATGAGTTTATCTGAACCCTCTCACCTCGAATACGTAAAGTTGAGTTTACGTGAGCTTCCACAAAAATGATCAACTTCACGACTTTCAGGTCTTCCAACCACTTGATCCTCTTTAGGTTGGTTTGTAGATAAGCAAACCGGTGGGCGGCTATATAGTAGATTCCTAAAGCACCTGTCCATCTTTGTTCCATGTACAAAGGTGATGGATTATAGATTTGCTCTAGGATGTTCATCATCTCAACCCGTTGTCGATAATGCGGAGAATGCATTGCAGTCATAAACATGATTTGAAATACTAGGAACTTGTTCCATGCTTCCTAATTCTGCAAGACAGCATTGAAGGTAAGGAAATGTTTGGAACTTTACTTCTTCTTATTAAGATTTCATAAAAACAATTCCGTTGTTGGTCAATTTTGTTGTCTAGAAAGCTCCGCTCGGCACTCCCATGGAATGTTACGGGGATTGCGATCTAGGGCTTTCCGTGTCTGCCACGTAGCGGAAGTAATCTGGCCGTTCCCACTTAGGATCGACCTGAATTAGGGTTTTCCTTATTGGTCATTTCCTAACGGCAACTAGCATCGGACCCAAGCGAACTACTTTACGCAGAAACGCCAGATCCGAACCGGATTCACGCTGCACTTTGTTCAAGAAGAATGGAAAATGAGAGGGATTCAAAGATCAACCTCTCTAGCATAAGGCATAGTCCCATTCCGTTCCCCTAAAACAACATATATCAGGATCAATTATAACTCTAGGTCAACGCTTCTGTTGTTCGTGTTCTTTGACGATCTTCGTGCTGTCCATCGTGATTTGAGAAAAGTTCCCGACCAAACTGGACCATCCATTCATAGGATGGACCTATGGCCCATCCTCCGCACTTTCCTCGAGTTGTTTTAGTTATTTAATTACCTAACATATTAGTTGGACAAATACTCTTCAGGGAATACGTACGCGTATTCCTTTAGCCAAAAAGGTCCTTCATTAGACTCTTCCTTATGATCTAACTTGTTGAGTTTGATCAAGTAGACATGTAATCCTTTTCTGACTCCTTTTATGATCCGAGATACTTTGGCCAATTGGATTCTTGGCACTCCAGCCTTACCTTGAGTTGTGACTAATTCCCTTTCAAAGTTTCGAAAGGAAACTTGACCCTTTCCATAATGAATGTGGGCATCATTAGGCTTAAGCCAATCCATTCCGAGTAGACACTCATGGATACCTAAATTCATGACTTTGAATTTGACCGAAGTCTTCTTTCCTCCCAAAAAGAATTCCACCTTAGCAGTTTGCCTGGTACAAGTAACCTCACGACCATTTGCCAATTCCACAAGCAAGGTAGGTGCTTCTACTGTGGCTATTCCTAATCTTTTTGCACAAGCTAGTGAGATAAATGAATGTGTATTGCCACAATCAATCAAGGTCTTGAAACTTTTACCTTGATAGTACGACGGTGTTTGAATCACCGAGAACTGGCGATTCGGCCCTTTCTTGTGTAGAGCAGCATGGACTGTCGTCGTTTCGAACTCTGCTTCCATTGTTGGATCTTCTTCTTCTTCTTCTTTGCACATTTTCCTATTGGCAACGCAAGCGGTTCTTCCTCTGCCTCGGGTAGCGACTCCTTGACCACGGCCCATTCCTTGGAAAGGTGCTTGGTGATGTCGTACACCAAGCTTGGGACATTGCCTCTTGAAGTGACCATTGCCTCTTGGGTTCGTTGCAGTGGAAACAACGGAGGTTTCGGCCATTGCTTTGAGTAGGAACAAAGTTGTCGACATTGTTAGTCCTTGCTTTCTTTCTTTGTCCTTGATTATGACCTTGAAATCTCTTCATTTGAGGTCTGAATGCTCCTCTATTCGGGTCATTATAAGACCAAGTTTTGTTACCCCTTGGTCTAGACTGCACCTCCTGAATTATAAGCACAGCTCGAATGAGTGCGTCCTGAACATCTGATGGACGCATAGATTTGAGATGGGTATTTACTGGTGGATTTAAACCCGCACAAAATTTGGACACTTGTTATGTCATGTCCATCTGTGGCGCATACTTAAGAAGCGAGAAAAATTTGGACCCAAGCAAACTAGCGTCAAACCCAAGTGAACAGAGTTTTGTTACCCCTTGGTCTAGACTGCACCTCCTGAGTTATAAGCGCAGCTCGAATGAGTGCCTCCTGAAGATCTGATGAACGCATAGATTCGAGATGGGTATTTACTGGTGGATTTAAACCCACATAAAATTTGGACACTTGCTGTGTCATGTCCATCTGCGGCGCATACTTAAGAAGCGAGACAAATTTGGAATAGTATGTGTCAAGAGTGAGTCCCACCTGTTTTAGCTCGTAGAACTCATTCATTTTCTGCGTGCGATATGCAGGTGGTAAGTATCTTCCTTGCACGGCTTTCTTCAACTTCTCCCAAGTAACGGATCCCTCCGCGATCCGTTGATCCCTGCACCATTGCTTCCACCAAAGCTTGGCTTCGCCAGTGAGCTTTAGCTTGATGAGCATAGCCTGATTGGCGGGTGCAGTACCGACTGCTTCGAAGTAATCCTCCATGGATTCAATCCAAATTTCAGCGTCAGCTTGGACGGACCTGCCTCTCCCGTCAAACTCGGGCGGCTGGATCTGCTTGAGAAGAAACTTCTTCTCCTGGATTACATCAGTACTTGATGTAGGAGGCGAACTAGGAACTTGTACCTTGGGTTGTGCTTGGATAAAGGTTTCTTAACGTTATTATACGATAATCGTTATTGATTTATATTACATCTTCAATTCTACTATCATGTAAGCAATGTAGCTACTTAACTTTTTATCAATTCTCATGCACAATCAGACATTGATAAAAAGATGTCTTATTTGTATTTATATGGGCATAGCCCTTTCGGAATACAACATTTCTTGCGATGATAAGCCAACTGTTACATTTAGTTCGGGGAGAACATTGTTGTATTACATTTATCTACAGGAACTATATAATAGTATGGTTTCGGGTCATGGATCTTCAGGAATCGGTAAGTCATTGGAAGTTCACGATATCCTTTCCTTTGGAATCCATTCTTTTCATGGCGCCCTAACAATTTAATCCTGTCGGCGGGGATTACATGGGTTACTTCCTCATGTACATATGAGTTCATCTCAACCCTCCGACCTCGAATATGTAAAGTTGAGTTTACGTGAGCTTCCACAAAAATCAACAACTTCACGACTTTCAGGTCTTCCAACCACTTGATCCTCTTTAGGTTGGTTTGTAGATAAGCAAACCGGTGGGTGGCTATATAGTAGATTCCTAAAGCACCCGTCCATCTTCATTCCATGTACAAAGGTGATGGATTATAGATTTTCTCTAGGATGTTCATCATCTCAACCCTTTGTCAATAATGTGGAGAATGCATTGCAGTCATAAACATGATTCGAAATACTAGGAACTTATTCCATGCTTCGTAATTCTACAAGATAGCATTGAGGGTAAGGAAATATTTGGAACATCAACATTTTCTTTACTTCTTCTTATTAAGATTTCATAAAAACAATTCCGTTGTTGATCAACTCTGATACCAACTCTAACGTGTCTACTTGTGTCTTTACGACACTCTTAGCAGTCCATCGGAAAGGATGTCTAGAAAGCTCCACCCGGCACTCCCATGGAATGTTATAGGGATTGCGATCTAGGGCTTTCCGTGTTTTCCACGTAGCGGAAGTATTCCGGCCATTCCCACTTAGAATCGACTTGAATTAGGGTTTTCCTTATTGGTCATTTCCTAACGGCAACTAGCGTCGGACCCAAGCGAACTACTTTACACAGAAACGCCAGGTCCGAAGCGGATTCATGCTCCACTTTGTTCAAGGAGAATGGAAAACGAGAGGGATGCACAGATCAACCTCTCTGCCATAAGGCATAGTCCCATTCCGTTCCCCTAAAACAATGTAAATCAGGATCAATCATAACTCTAGGTCAACGCTTATGTTGTTCGTGTTCTTTGACGATCTTCGTGCTGTCCATCGTGATTTGAGAAAAGTTCCCGACCAAACCAGACCACCCATTCGTAGGACAGACCTATGGCCCATCCTCCGCACTTTCCTCGGGTTGTTTTAGTTATTTAATTACCTAACACATTAGTTGGACATATAACAATCAGCTTCTTTAATTAACCCATTAGGCACTGGTTCTTTCATGTAATCTTATCACTTGACATAGAAAAACAATATCAGACAAGTTCCTTATTAATAGGTTATCATATTTATCTTTGAAATACAAAGAGTCTAGCCCGTAGGCTTATCCACAATCTACCCAAAGGCTATCCAGCAATCCACAGGGATCACTAATCCAAGTTTTCGCTCCTAGACTAGTATGCAGGCCTCGAGATCCAATCCCGAGTCAGGTTAGCCTCTTGTGCAGGGCCAGGAAGGTGAGGGATTTACGGCTAGAGCCCCCCCTGGCACCCAAGCGTCCTCCTGCTCCAAGTAGCACTCAATGGAGAGACCTCTCACGGTGGGTTCGGTCCACTTGCCCGGCGCGGTAACAACCCCCTTGGTTAGGGTTAGGCAGGTAGTCGGGGCTAACTGAAGCTGCCTCTCCCTTTAGGCCTTCAACTTGAAGTATAGATATCCATTTATCTTTTAATTCATTGATCAAACAAAGCCAAACAGTGCTCTAAAATTTGTAGCAAGCACAAATATTTCCATTGATCGTTTTTGTTGGCAAACTGCTAAGGAACAATCCTTGCTTTCGAATGCATCTAGCACTCGATCTGGGATGACTTGCAATTAGGCAAGATCTTCTATATCCTCGGTTAGGGCGTACCTATTAACCCGACTTGGTCAAACCTTAAGTTCATCAGTTATTTCAGTTTATCAGCTGTTCTTTAGTTTCCAATCAATCTTCTTTACTCAAGAAAGATACTAAATTAGGATGAATTATTTATCCTTTTGCAAGATAACTTGCGTAAGGACCTGCCAACCTCACTGCGAGAATTTGGCCATTCCCTTGTGATCGAATCACAAGATCGTATGACTCCGCACTTACTGCGCAAGTGTTGCGTCGAACGATGAGACTTATTCTACTCATCGACGAAGTCATGAAACAATCTGTTCCTGATTACGTTAGGCTGACATTGTGAGTCCTAGAGTTCCAACTTCCATCTCGTAAGATTCTTAGGGACAAACCCTGCTTCACTTTCCAATTACATTTTCACTGTCCCTACACTTAGTGAATGTGGGCAAGTATTTACGGTATAGGAGTTTCAGATTTAGCGATACGTAACGATTAGGTCACGTGTTAATTTCCAAGTGAATTTCTTGGAATTCAACTCTTTCTAAATGAGTACTCCACGGCTTAGGTGTTTTAGGTTTATACCAATTTGGTTAATCTAGAAAATAATTACGTGATCATTTCCACATGACATTGTCTATGCGTAAATTAATTTTTCAACCTTAACTTATCGAATAAGGCCAGGCATAGGTTAGGTTAATTCTAACTAATCTTCCTATACTTTGCGGAAAAAATTCATGCTAAACAACCAACCTTTTACTTGATAATTTATGTAGCTGACAAACGATAATTTCCTAGAGTTTATGCATCGTAAGAATCATCTCATGCTTTGCACTATCCATGATGATTCATTGCAAAGAGGATATGGATTAATAGTGCGAGATGCAATTTATACTTCTAGGCTTAAATGAAGTATACTATTTTAATGGACATTTTCAATACATAAAGCTATTTGCTAGAAATGCATATTTTTTTAATGTTTTATTGAAGTATTATTGACTAAGTTCCTTCGTCGTGATCATTTAGGACAAAAGATATATCCTATTTCTAACAATTAACCTTGCGTGATTGAATTACAACAATACCAAACACTACAACAGAAACGAGGCATAGATGCACATGTTAGACGCGCAAAGTCGGGCGCGTCTATCATAGCGTCTATAAGTGCGTGTAAACGTGCGTGTAAATAAACGTGAATTGTGCGTCTATATATCCGCGCAAATAGATGCTAATATAGACATGCCAGCAGATGCACAATTATTTAACCACCTAAAATTGCAATTCACATAATAAAAAAACCAAATTTAATAATTATTTAACCACCTGAAATTGATTCTTGAGCATGCACGTGTGCGCATGATAAAAACCATAGAATTAAGAATACACATATATTGAATCATTGAATTAAAAAAATAGAGTTAATAATTACTCAAAGTACCATTGGCATCCTCAAAGTGAGCAAGGACACCACAATCTTGGGTATTTCTCTTTTCATCTATACGTTGAGTTCGAAGATGTTTACCCTCACACCAAAGTGCATTGAATAATGTGCACTAGTCGTAAAAGATAAAAGATCAAACTAGACATGTTGGACCCTCACGAGGTGTTCAAATAACTAGACATGCTGAACCCTCATGAGGTGTCTGTAGCAAAATATACTGGGTAGATGAAAGAGCCCTTAAGCTATGGTACACTTACTTGGGCCTTAAAACAAAGATCAGCATTACTCCTACTCTAGACTTGGATAAAAGTGCCAGTGAAGACTCGAGTGTTTTATGGCTCGAGACTCAATCTATGAATGGAAAAGCATCATGTCCACATCTAGGTTCTATCCCACCCTTCAAGTTCAAAAAGGGCATGGGGTTTGGAATTCCTGGATTTTTTAAAGGCAAGCCAAAACCATTGAATAGTTTGATGGAAGGCCCTCCCTTTTTCTATTTTGAAAATGTTGAGAACGTTCCCAATTCAGAGTGGGAGACCATCAAACGGCATTTTAATGGCATAGATCCAGAGTTCACAGACTCTAGATATTTTTCAGCATGCTTTAGGCTAAGGTGGTTATGTTTATAACCTTCCAGTAGATGGAAGAAGGTTGATTGTTCCCCCTACTCCCATGACAATCTTTGAGGTGGTTCCGAAAACAAAGAAGTATTGGTCCCCATGGGATCCGAGAGAGAAGCTAAATTGCATAAACACACGGGGTGCCCCTAGCACTTTATGTGGATTGATCAGAAAAATATTTTCTTCCCACAAAGAAAGCAAGATACCTTCTTATCTTCAACATGAGATTGTCCTGGCATGCAAAATATGGAGCTTGGTTTGGGTCAGCCCAGGTCAAGCTACCCCACTTGAACCCCATGAGATTGAGCTGGTGCTTGGATATGATCGTGACCACACTTGAGGCTGCTCTACCCTTTCAGATCGGTATATTGCATTGGGCAACTCATTTCAGGTCAACAGTCTTTCACCCCTGAAAGAATTATATCCGCAAGGTTTAACAGTTCTATCCTTTTTCTCGAGCCTTGGTGGAAAAGAAGTGGCATTGCACAAATTGGGCATAATTTTGAAGGATGTTGTTATTGTGGAGATCAATGATAAATGTAAAAACATAATAGCCAGCTAGTGGAACAAAACCTTACAAACAGGCCGATTTCAAATGGAGGATGATGTTAGAGATCTTACTGATGATAAGTTGGCTGAGATTGTGGATGCAGTGGGAAAGATTGACCTCATAATTGGGGAAATCCCCTACAACAAGCTCACATATAATTTTAGATAAGGTGGACCACATGTAACAAATGTGCACATGTCCTCTTTTCATCATCTTTAGCCAGTGTGTCCACTTGTTGGTGACTAATACCAACAAGCCAAGTACAAATCTCTTATCTATGAAATGTATAAGTAAATTAACTTGGTTAATTTGATGAGGCCAAGTTTTCCTTCCATGGACAGTGTGGTTGGCTATATTCTACTTCAAGGTTATAGGAACTTGCAGAAGTCAATGGAGCATCCTAAAAATGACGATACTTTAATTACTATATCAAGTCACTTTATGTACTTATCTTTGATTGATTGATGGATAATATGCATTTCTCTATCTCTTTCGTGTACATCTTCATTTCATTATCTTTCTCTAGCTAAAAACCATTCGTGCTTTATCTACCTATTGATACGTAAGTGGGATAATATGCAATTGTAAGTGGGATGGTCTAGTAAGTCACTACATATATATGTGCCAATTGACTTGCCAATGTGTTATCTCTTATCCTCAAGCTTTGTTATATATGTCACCACATAGGTCAATTGATTCCCTAAATGCATGCATTGATTCCTTAAATTGTTCCTGCGCGTCTGTAAGCGCGTATAACAGGAATTATCTGCGCATATATACGCGCCAACAGACGCGCCACGCAAGTATAGAAAAAATTAAAAAAAGTTGTGGCTTTCTTTTCAAACCTGTGCTTTCCTGCGTTTTTTGCGCGTTTTTTGCAGTTCGAGCTCGACATCACTAATCATGTCTATCTATCACTTCATGAAGACAATGAGGCAAGGAAATAAGAGTAAAAAGAGGACAGGAGGAAAGAAGAGCCAAAGAGTAAAGAACAAGAGCCAAACAGCAAGGAAGAGAACAAGATTGAAGAAACTTACCAAGGGAAGGGAGAAGGAGGACAAGGAGCTTGCAACCTAGCCGTTGCCACCCGTTGGAACAAGCAAAGAAGGTGAGTTCTTCTTCTCTCTCTCAATCTTGTTTGGTTTCTCTGTTTGTTTGTCTCTCTCTTCTCTCTTCACATGCTGGATCTTGTCATCTATGGAGGTTTTTTAGCTTTGTTTTTTAAGCAAGTTTGAGAAGAAATGGTGTGATTATGCGCGTCTGTCAGCGCATCCAGATGACAGTGTAGACACGGCTATAGACACGGAAATAGATGCACTGATAGATGCCCACAAAAGACACGCTGACAGACGCTCACAGAGATGCAAGTATAGACGCACACAGAGATGCAGGTATAGACACTGTATTTAATATGTTTTATCTGCACAGGGTAATATGATTTTTCTTGTGTAGATGTGGAATCGTGGATCCTCCAGCACCCCATTCAACAAGGAGCAATTCATGGGGGAGATGACCAATTATCTTGGTCGCCCTCCCACTGCAGATGAGGTTTTCAGTGTGATGTCTGGGACACCTATCACATCTTTGCCTACACAGGGATCAGCTGAGGTACGTGGATCGGCCGAAGTACGTGCATCTGCAGAAGCACATGTATCAAGTGAGGTAGAGGGTAGTGCACGTCGAGGGAGGAGGGAGAGTGGTGCGGAGGACGAGGAGGTCGAGGGCTTTGTGGGGGTTGCCTAGGTGGTGGCTCTCGATCACCCTCACCGGAAAATGAGAGAGGTGAGCCTCCAAAAATGTACTACTCTATCACTGATGTTGGTGGTATCTTGCATGACTTTGAGGGGAGGGAAGTGATAGCGTACTTGAGGAGTGTCATGCATGCCACATACAAAGATTGCATGATTCCCTTCAAGCACCAAAAAAATGGTTTGTGGCAAGAGGTGCTGCGGGCAGTACATAAAAGGTACCCTAATCCCGAGAATTCACGATTCTCAGATGATTGGGGACGGTCAAAGGTGAGAGACGCGCTTCATAACAAGAGGTCTCATCTTATGACATGCGCCAAGGAGTCATTGCGGAGACAAGAGCAAGGGCACCCTGGATATGGCCAACCATCCAATTGCCACCGCAAGGAGTGGAAAGAGGCCAAGAAGAGAGCAGTGGAGAAAATGAAAAGTCGCCAACATGCAGAGGCGCGACGTATCCAGATGGCAACCATGGGATCGTCGCATTATGGATCGGGTGGCAGGGAGTCATGGGAGGCTGAGTTTGTAAGCATTATTTGATTATTTTTTTTAAATTAAATTTTGTAATTTGTTTCACTTCATTATGTCTTAGGAGGCATTTCCGCCGTGGAAGCAGCTTTGCAACTCCTTTTTGAAATTCCACCGTGGCTCCCTTTTGCAATAACTTGCACCATCCGTCGAAAACAGTTTTAGAAGGCTTCATCCTTGAAGTAGGGAATTCGAAAAAGGGGGTGTTTCAAAATCTTTTGCGGATAAGGCCCATTAAAGCCATGGGAGGGGCTTAATGGCCTTGTAATGATTTGCACAAACGAGCAATCAAAATGTGTGGAATCCCTTATGAGGGTTTTTGAGTGGGAAAGGGAGGTGTTGAAAGACCCTCAACACTCTTTCTTCTTTTATGAGTGGGGAAAAAAAACCTAAGGAAGCCTTAAAGAGGATTCTTAAGGGGTTTCAATATGCCACAAGGGAAGGGGGCTAAGGGAATTTAAACACATGGGGGAGGGGGTTTCAAGCCCAAAGAAAAGGGGGCTTAAGTGGGTTTAAACACGGGGGGGTTCCAAAATGCCACAAGGGAAGGGGACTAAAATAAAATTTTAAAACACAGGGGGTGGTTTCAAGAGGCCACGGGAAGGGGCCCTAGGGAGGGTTTTAAGACACAGGGGAGGGGTGGTTCCAACACCCATGGGAAAGGGGAGCTTAAGGGGGATAAAACACGGGCGGGTTCCAATATGCCACAAGGGAAGGGCTTAAGGGGGGAAAGGGGGTTTAAGAGGCCCCTTAGAAGCTTCCCCCCCAGGAAGCTTCTGAAGCTTCACGCCACGTGGGAGGGGGAAACAAGGTATAGCTGACAGGCTCGTGGCCAGCTGGCGCAGGTTTGGGGGGGCGTGATCGGGTGGACGGGAGCCTGAACAGCGGCGGCCACTGGCATGGCAGCTCATGGCTTCCCCAAGGTGGACTGGCGGCAACCAGCTTGACCTCCCTCCCTCTCTGCAACAGCAGCAACAACGCTGACAATGGCAGCCTCTCCTTTGTGATAGGCGGCAACACTCCTTCTTCACGATCTCTGCCCCTCTGTCCCCCTTTCATCCTGCGCCCCCGGTCAATTATATAGGGGAGGGGATAAGATCCTCCCCCCCTTGCGTGTCGTCGGGCATGTATCATTGCCCTGGCAAGCTCCAGCAAGGAGCTTTCCTACTTACTAATCCCCTCTTCCTCCAGCACGATAGTCGGCTAGAGGAGAGGGAAAAATAAAAAATTAAATTTTCTTTTATTCAATTGAAAGGAATTATTCCTATGCCCTATTCACACGTGAAAGGAGGAAATTAGATTGTTACATTCTATCCCCCTTAGAGGAATCCAGATGTCCTCATCTCGAGATAAACTGGGGATATTGATGTTTGAGAGTGCCTTCATCTACCCAAGTGGCATCCTCTTCAGGATAATCTTTCCACTAGACGAGGCATTCTCTTAGGCTTCTGGACCTTAATTGTCTCTCCCTAACATCTAAGATCCTGTCAGGCCTTAGTTCAAGGACTCCTTGACTAGGCATTACAACTTGTTGGTCATCAAGTGCATGGTTAAGATTAGGTACATACTCTTTCAATAAGCTGATATGGAATATATTGTGAACCTTTAGGTTCTCAGGGAGTTGCAATCTATAAGCATTAGGTCCTAGGATTTTGAGGATTTTGTATGGTCCACAATACGTTGGACTTAGCTTTTTGCAATCTCCTAAGGATAGGGAACTCTTCTTTGGGCATACGCGAATGAAGACCATGTCTCCTTCTTTGAATATTGTATCTTGACATTTCAAATCCGCGTATGCCTTCTGTCTATCCTTGGCAGCTTGGATGTCCTGTCTTATTGACTTTATTTGGTCATCCATCTCTTCCAACATCTGCCTTGAAGCTTCGACCCTTAAGGTTGGATCTGAGAAGTTTAGGGGACTTCGACAGTCATGACCATACAATGCTTGGAAAGGGGTCATCTGAATGCTTTATTGGTAAGAAGCATTGTAGGCAAATTCAACCAAAGACAAGTATTGAATCCACCTCTTTGGCTCACGACAACAGTATGCCCTAAGCATATCCTCCATGACTTTGATTTACTCGCTCTGTTTGGCCATCCCTTGGGGATGGTAAGCGTCGCTAAAGCATAGTTGAGTCCCAATAGCTTCAAACATAGCTCTCTAGAAGTGTGATGTGAAGAGAGAATCACGATCACTAATGATTCTTCTGGGTAACCCATGTGGCTTGAATATCTCCTTGATAAACAATCTTGCAATGTTTGAGGCTTTATAGTTTGTCTTTATTGGAATAAGGTGTGCAACCTTAGTAAGCATGTCAACCACAACCATGATGGAGTTGTATCCTTCCTCAACTTGGAGTAGGGATACAACAAAATCCATACTGATGAATTTCCATTTCATTTGGGGAATGTCAAGCAGTTGCAGCTTCCCTGGCATCTTGACATGTTCGGCTTTGATACGTTGACAAGACAAACACTCGGTGACATATTTGAGAATGACACCTTTAAGCCTCTCCCAATGGTAGCTCTTCCTAACTGCATTAAGAGTTTTGGCATAGCCAGGATGTCCTGTGAAAGGGGAATCATGAGCATCCCACAATATCTTCTAATTAAGTGACTGGCTTGCTGGTATACACAGCCTTGTTCTATAGTAGACAAGTCCACTATTAATAGAAAATTCATGATACTTAGCCTACAACTTTTGGTTGTGATCCTTGGTAGAGATTTCCTTTAGCATCTTTTGATAGGCTCGATCATGGCATGCTTCCTCTCTAGTTAACTCAAGTATTGGATTGTTTGGCATAGATACTTTAGTAGCTAGGGATCTAGCTATTGATGGATTCTGCAAGATTAGGGAGTTAAGGAATGCCTTGCGACTAACTTCATCAGCAACTACATTCTCTTTTCCTGGTCGGTACTTGATTTCAAAGCTATATTCCTCCAACACTTCGATCCACCGACGTTGCCTCATGTTGAGCTCATTCTGAGTAAAGATCCACTTGAGACTCTTATGGTCAGTTACTAGAGTAAACTTTTTACCCAACAGGTAGTGTCTCCAAAGCTTTAGAGCATGGATGACATCTAGCAATTCCACATCATGCGTAATATAATTCCTCTCATAACTCTTCAGTTTCCTTGAAGAGTATGCTATAGGATGACCTTCCTCCATGAGCACACATCCCAAGGCAAGTGTGCTAGTATCAGTTATATTGATGTCGAGAAGTTTTTAGGATAGGTGCTGATATCAAACTTTGCTTCACAATCTGTCGAAGCTATTTTGTTCGGGAGTTCACCATGCAATGGAAGTTTGCTTCTTCAGTAAGTCCGTCAAAGGTGTTGCAATCAAAGCATAGTTTTTGATGAAGACCCTATACCATCCTGTCAATCCAAGAAAGCTGTATATTTCTTTGACAGATGTTGGTATTGGCCATTCCAGCACATCTCTGACCTTGGCTGGGTCCACTGAGATTCTTCCCCTGATACTATGAATCCCAGATATTCAATTTGACGTTTGAAGAATGCACACTTCTTCATCTTAGCATACAACTTATGTGATCTCATTGTCTCAAGGACAATCCGAAGTTGGGGTTCATGGTCTTCTTCATGTTAAGAATAGACTAAAGTGTTGTCGAAGAAGACAAGCACAAAATCATCAAGATATGGCCTAAAGATATCCTGCATTAACCTGTTGAAAGTGGCAGGTGCATTCGTAAGTTCGAATGGCATAACTAGGAACTCAAAGTGTCCATATCTTGTATTGAAGGCCGTCTTGGGGATATCTTCTTCCTTGATCCTTATCTAATAGTAACCTGACCTGAGATCAATCTTGGAGAAGATCTTTGCACCTTGAAGACAATCAAGAAGCTCATCTATTCTAGGAATAGGGTACTTGTTCTTGACCATTGATTGATTCAACCCTCGGTAATCAATACATAGTCGAAGTGTTCCATCTTTCTTTTTCTGGAATAGAACTGGAGCTCCCCACGGTGAGCTACTAGGACGGATATAGCCCTATTCTAGCAATTGCTTGAGTTGTTCCTTTAGCTCAATTGCTTCTGGTATGGACATTCTATAAGGTATCTTTGCAATTGGCGTAGCTCCTGGTACTAACCTAATCTCATGATCCACTTCCCTTTGAGGTGGGAGTTCTATCAACTCTTCAGGGAATACGTCCGTGTATTCCTTTATCCAAGAAGGTCTTCATTAGACTCTTGCTTCTGATCTAACTTGTTGAGTTTGATCAAGTAGATAGGTAATCCTTTTCTGACTCCTTTTATGATCCAAGATACTTTGGCCAATTGGATTCTTGGCACTCCAGCCTCACCTTGAGTTGTGACTAATTCCCTTTCAGAGTTTCAAAAGGAAACTTGACCCTTTCCACAATGAATGTGGGTGTCATTAGGCTTAAGCCAATCCATTCTGAGTAGACACTTATGGATACCTAAATTCATGACTCTGACTTTGACCAAAGTCTTCTTTCCTCCCAAAAAGAATTCCACCTTAGCAGTTTGCCTGGTACAAGTAACCTCACGACCATTTGCCAATTCCACAAGCAAGGTAGGTGCTTCTACTGTGGCTATTCCTAATCTTTTTGCACAAGTTGGTGAGATAAACGAATGTGTATTGCCACAATCAATCAAGGTCTTGAAACTTTTACCTTGATAGTCCGACGGTGTTTGAATCACCGAGAACTGGCGATTTGGCCCTTTCTTGTGTAGAGCAACATGGACTATCATCGTTTCGAACTCTGCTTCCATGGTTGGATCTTCTTCTTCTTCTTCTTTGCACATTTTCCTATTGGCAACGCAAGCGGTTCTTCCTCTGCCTCGGGTAGCGACTCCTTGACCACGGCCCGTTCCTTTGAAAGGTGCTTGGTGATGTCGTCCACCAAGCTTGGGACATTGCCTCTTGAAGTGACCGGGTTCGTTGCAGTGGAAACAACG
Source organism: Lygodium microphyllum (assembly GCF_053477565.2). Taxonomy (NCBI): domain Eukaryota; kingdom Viridiplantae; phylum Streptophyta; class Polypodiopsida; order Schizaeales; family Lygodiaceae; genus Lygodium; species Lygodium microphyllum. The sequence continues at coordinate 91,690,770 of NC_141161.1, read as the reverse complement.
AAGGTTTCAGCCATTGCTTTGAGTAGGAACAAAGTTGTCAACATTGTTAGTCCTTGCTTTCTTTCTTTGTCCCTGATTATGACCTTGAAATCTCTTCATTTGAGGTCTGAATGGTCCTCTGTTCGGGTCATTATAAGACCAAGTTTTGTTTACCCTTGGTCTAGACTGCACCTCCTGAATTATACACACGGCTCGAATGAGTGCGTCTTGAAGATCTGATGGATGCATAGATTCGAGACAGGTATTTACTGATGGGTTTAAACCCGCACAAAATTTGGATACCTGTTGTGTCATGTCCATCTGCGGCGCATACTTAAGAAGCGAGACAAATTCGGAATAGTATGCATCAAGAGTCAATCCCAAATGTTTTAGCTCGTAGAACTCATCCATTTTCTGTGTGTGCTATGCAGGTGGTAAGTATCTTCCTTGCACGGATTTCTTTAGCTTCTACTAGGTAACGGATCCCTCCGCGATCCCTTGATCCTTGCACTATTGCTTCCACCAAAGCTTGGCTTCACCGGTGAGCTTTAGCTTGGCGAGCATAGCCTGATTGGCAGATGCAGTACCGGTTGCTTTGAAGTAATCCTCCATGGATTCAATCCAAATTTCAGCGTCAGCTTGGACGGACCTGCCTCTCCCATCAAACTCGGGCGGATTGATCTGCTTGAGAAGAAACTTCTTCTCCTGGATTACAGCAGTACTTGATGTAGTAGGCAAACTAGGAACTTGTACCTTGGGTTGTGCCAGGATAAAGGTTTCTTAACGTTATTATACGATAATCGTTATTGATTCATATTACATCTTCAATTCTCCTATCATGTAAGCAATGTAGCTACTTACCTTTTTATCAATTCTCATGCACAATCAGACATTGATAAAAAGAAGTCTTATTTTTATTTATATGGGCATAGCCCTTTCCGAATACAACATTTCTTGCGATGATAAGCCAACTCTTACATTTAGTTTGGGGAGAACAACGTTGTATTACATTTATCTATAGGAACTGTATAATAGTATGGTTTCGGGTCATGGATCTTCAGGAATCGGTAAGTCATTGGAAGTTCAGCATATCCTTTCCTTTGGAATCCATTCTTTTCATGGCGCCCTAACACTTTAATCCTATCGGCGGGGATCACGTGGGTTACTTCCTCATATACATATGAGTTCATCTCAACCCTCCGACCTCGAATATGTAAAGTTGAGTTTACGTGAGCTTCCACAAAAATCAACAACTTCACGACTTTCAGGTCTTCCAACCACTTGATCCTCTTTAGGTTGGTTTGTAGATAAGCAAACCGGTGGGTGGCTATATAGTAGATTCCTAAAGCACCCATCCATCTTCGTTCCATGTACAAAGGTGATGGATTATAGATTTTCTCTAGGATGTTCATCATCTCAACCCTTTGTCGATAATGTGGAGAATGCATTGCAGTCATAAACATGATTCGAAATACTAGGAACTTGTTCCATGCTTCGTAATTCTGTAAGACAACATTGAAGGTAAGGAAATATTTGGAACATCAATATTTGCTTTACTTCTTCTTATTAAGATTTCATAAAAACAATTCCGTTGTTGGTTAGCTCTGATACCAACTCTAACATGTCTACTTGTGTCTTCACGACACGTCTTAGCAGTCCATCGGAAAGGATGTCTAGAAAGCTCTGCCCGACACTCCCATGGAATGTTACGAGGATTGCAATCTAGGGCCTTCCGTGTATGGCACATAGCGGAAGTATTCCGGCCGTTCCCACTTAGGATCGACCTGAATTAGGGTTTTCCTTATTGGTCATTTCCTAACAGCAACTAGCATCGGACCCAAGTGAACTACTTTACGCAGAAATTCGAGGTCCGAAGCAGATTCACGTTGCACTTGATTCAAGGAGAATGGAAAATGAGAGGGATGCAAAGCGCAACCTCTCTGCCATAAGGCATAGTCCCATTCCGTTCCCCTAAAACAGCGTAAATCGGGATCAATCATAACTCTAGGTCAATGCTTCTGTTGTTCATGTTCTTTGACGAGATCTTCGTGCCGTCCATCGTGATTTGAGAAAAGTTCTCGGCCAAATAGGACCACCCATCCGTAGGACGGCGGACCTATGGCCCATCCTCCACACTTTCCTCGGGTTGTTTTAGTTATTTAATTACCTAACACATTAGTTGGACATGTAACAATCAGCTTCTTTAATTAACCCATTAGGCACTGGTTCTTTCACATAATCTTATCACTTGACATAGAAAAACAATATCAGACAAGTTTGTTATTAACAGGTTATCATATTTATCTTTGAAATACAAAGAGTCTAGTCCGTAGGCTTATCCACAATCCACCCGAAGGCTATTCAGCAATCGACAGGGCTTACTAATCCAAGTTTCCACCCATAGACTAGTGTGCGGGCCTCGAGATCCAATCCCAAATCACGTTAGCCTCTTCTGCAGGGCCCGGAAGGTGAGGGATTTACAGCCAGAGCCCCCCCTGGCACCCAAGCGTCCTCCTGCTCCAAGCAGCACTCAATGGAGAGACCTCTCGCCATGGGTTTGGTCTACTTGCCTGGTGCGGTTAACAACCCCCTTGGTTAGGGTTAGGCAGGCAGTCGGGGGTAACTGAAGCTGTCTCTCCCTTCAGGCCTTCAACTTGAATTATAGATATCCATTTATCTTTTAATTCACTGATCAAACAAAGCCAAACAGTGCTCTAAAATCTGTAGCAAGCACAAACATTTCCATTGATCGTTTTTTGTTGGCAAACTACTAAGGAATGAATCCTTCCTTTCGAATGCATCCAACACTCGATCCGAGATGACTTGCAACTTCGTAAGATTCCCTATATCCTGGGTTAGGGCATACCTATTAACCCGACTTGGTGAAACCTTAAGTTCATCGGTTATTTCAGTTTATCGACTGGTCTTTAGTTTCCAATCAGTCTTCTTTACTCAAGAAAGATACTAAATTAGGATGAATTATTCATCCTTTTGCAAGATAACTTGCGTGTTGAGTGTTGAAGTGACTTGTTTTTTGGCTAATTTTTGTTGTTTTTGAGAGCTGAATGGTTGATTTTATGAGATGATTGATTGGTTTGGAAGTGGTTTGAGAGTGTTTTGGATGATATTGATTGTGTTTTGGAAGTTCATGATGTTTATTAGTGGAGATATGAGGTTCTGTGATGTTCTCATAGGTTCTGATTGGTTCTGTATACCTTCTGTATAGCTTCTGTTTTGTTCTGATTGTCCTCTGTAAGGAGGGATGGATTATTGATTGATAGGGATTGAGATCTTGTGAAAGCTTATTGAATAGTTTGTGAGAGTTTGGAATGGTTTGAGTATGAGTTATGTGGTTTTGATGACCTTCTGTAACCTTCTGAAGGTCTTCTGTAGAGCTTCTGTCTCTGTTCTATTCTGTACTGTAGCTGTTCTGGTACTGTTCTGTAGACTGTTCTGTATGTGTTCTGTTGGATGAGAGTGTAGCATGGGAAAGTTTTCTAGCCTTGGAAAGAGGTGAATACAAGTGCAAAAGAGCTTAAAGAAGTGAAAGAAGTAGCTGTTGAAGACTGAAGTGAAGACTGGAGTGAAGTGACAGTAGTGAGCTATGAAAGGACACTGTAGTGGCTCTGGTGACTCTTCATATCAGACATACCTCTTGGGAGGGGTATCCATGACCTAAGAAGGATTATTGAGAGTGATTATGAGAGATTGTAGTGAGGATATGATGTATTATTGATGGAGAGAGAGAGAGAGAGTCAGAGATAGCTAATTCTACTAAAACAGAGTGATTGTATATGAGAGATTGAGAGAGAAGACTATGAAGATATTGAAGATGAATACTATGTGATGTATTTCCATTCAAAGATGGTGTATTACTTTTCTTTCTTTGTTCTATTGATGGATTTTGTGAAGATATTGAAGAATATGGTTGATTCTATCAAATCCGTGGGAGCCTGGTGTTCTTTTCTTCATTGTGATCATATGAAATATAATAAAAAAGCTTGTTGATCTTACAAGATAGATTTTCTTGCAAGATAATTCCCTTTTCCTTGGTGTTCCTCTTGGGGCTCCATGTTTTTGGTGCGCAGCCGGGGAACTTGCCATCAACAAGCACCAGAAGAGGCTGAAAATGAAGGAAATGGCATTGCCAAGAAGAGAAGAATTCAATGGATGTTTGTAAAGTTCCTTCTTCCACTGAAGAGTTGGAATTTCTCATAATCAAAGCCACTTTCCACAAGAAGTTCATCCCACAATGGCGAAAACACATCACCATCATGATGCATGCTCTATGTGGTGGATAGTTTCCTCTTCCTGTTGAAGCAGCAGAAACTTGCATCTTAGTGGCAAACTGTTTGGGAACAAACTGAAGAGTAGAAACAGAGAGAATGACCATCCATGGAAGATTTGGCATTCATTGAGAAGTTTCCAGACATCATCAAGTGGAAGATTGTGAAGAAGCTTCAGGAATCTTAGTCTGTAGAGGTTCACAAGGACAAGAAGGAAAAGAGTTGGACTTTGTTCGTGGATGCTCAACAGCAAGATACATGGGATGCTTGGTGCACTGATAATCTTCTGTTTGTTCAATTAGCAACCCACTGGAAGTTGGTAGACAGAGTGTTCTTTACAACATACACTGTTGAAACCATCAGAAGCTGGCATTACTATGATGATGGCACCACCACAATGCTTAGACGGATGCATTTTGACACCTTCAGAACCGAATACCTTCCTCTATGCAGTGGCATGAAAGCAGAATTCAGAGACGTTGAAAAGGAAGAAGTAGAAGAAATGTTGGCAAGAGAGTCCTCATGAGACTGAAGCCTTCTGTTAACCCTCTGTGGAGCACTAACAACATAGTGGAGCTAACCCCTTGATGAATGACGCAATAAAGAGGCAAGCGTTAGAATGAGTCCAGAGGTACGTGAAAAGAGAGAAAGAAAAAATCAGGGCTGAGAACGAGCTCGCAGCAGAAGCCACCTTTAACGCCCTTGCGGAACTCTTTACAGAAGTCCCAATGGCACATCAAGCCCTTCCTCCTCCTGCTGGAGGTCCACTTCCCAACGAGATCCGTCCTGGAAATATTGATGACAGGCCAGCGAATGTAGTTCCATTGCCAGTTTTTAAGGGAGAGTACAATGAAGACCCCGATCTTCATGTAGCAGAGTTTATGGTAGCATGTGTGGCTAACAATGCCAGAATCTCTAAGCATTGGTTAGCAATATTCCCCGCCACTTTCAAGGGCACGGCGTTTCAATGGTATGAGAGACAAGCAGCAGGAACTTTTGGCACATGGGACGACCTGAAGTTGGCCTTTCTCACTAAATTCAGGCGTGAAGGTTTTGAAGAGCGGATGCGAGAGGAATTTATGAACCTAAGTCAGTCCTTTGGAGAACGAGTAGAAGCTTATATCTCACGAATGGAATCCATCCTGAAGAGATGGACTAACCATAATCTAGATGATGGCATTCAGAAGGGGGTGTTTCTCAGAGGATTACAACCAGAAGTCCATAAGTTTGTGGAGCTGCAAAGACTAGCCACATTGCAAGCTGCAACAGAAGGTGCAAGACTGTACGATGAAGTGGAAGCTAGATTGGCGATGAATCCAGGAAGAGGAGTCCTACCTCCTCTGATGCCAGGAATGATGTACCCACCAAATGCAGTTCCAAGGGCAGTCCCCTACCCTTACCCACAGATGCCCTCAGTATCACAGTACAGTGCACCAAATCCACAGTGGCCACAGTCAATGCCTCAAATGATTGTTCAACCACAACAACAATGGTCCCAACCAATTTCCTTAATGCCAAATCAGCAGCAACAGTGGAACCCTACCAACTGGAGCCAACAGCCAAAAGTTCAAACAGGAGCTCTGAATCAGAATCAAAACAAAGACCCTTCTACACCAGCCCAACCTGTTTATGCAGTGATTACAGAGACTCCTCAAAACCCTACTGTCAGTACCTCAAGAGGAGAAAGCTTGAAGGATTATTTATCCAACTCAGTTGCAAATATCAAAAAAGAGTTGATGGATGTGATTACAGAGCAGCTACAGACGCTGAAAGTGAATACCGCTAGCATATCCAACGTTGCAGGAGCAGAAAGAGATGTGATGCGGTCAAATACTTGGTGTGGTAAGTGTCATCAAGCAGGCCATTTAGCCACTGAATGTACACGAAAACCCACCATCCCTGGAGCTTTCTGTTTCTACTGTTTGCGGAAGAACCATACAGAGGACATTTGCTCTCTAAAGGAGATGCATGATAGGAGAAGGAAGGAAGAGGACGCAAGATTCAACTTGCTGGAATCCAAAATGACAACAAAAGATATTGGACCCAAGCCTAGAGAGTTTGGTCCTAATTTCGGACCCAGAAGATTTCCATCCCAAAGTTATAGAGGAAGACAGTCTGGCGGTGGTCAAAGATCAGAAGTGGAGTGTTACAGATGTGGAGAAAAGGGACACATTTCACCAAATTGTCCAAATCCCAGAAGGTCAGTGGATTATAAGCCCTTATGCAGTCGATGCAAAGGATAAGGCCACACTGCAAAAGACTAGTCCCAGTGAAAAACAATGCTACTGCAAAGGCCCAAGAGCCAAGGCCCAAGAGCCTACCTCCAATTTAGTGGGATTGGAAGTTGCTGCCATCACGCGTGCAAAGAAGAAGGAACCACCTATCCAGAAAGAAAACAATCCTCCTACCAGAACAGTGAAGTTCAATCTTCCACCAGAAGAACATAATAGAACAGAGCCTGACAGTGCCGTACAGAGCACTACAATGCCACAGAGAGTTACAGAGACAGTTCCAGAGACATGATCAGAGGTCCAGGAGATAGAAGAGGAGGAAGTGCCACAAGGGGCAAAAGAAGTTCCCATGATTCCTCTGTTGGAAGAAACAAGGAAGATGAAAATGGGTGTCGCCCCATTCCCTAACCGGTTAGAGAAGCTAGTGGATCCTATTAAGGAATACGATCTGGTCAAAGATCTAGATACCTTTAAACCAAACCTCACATTCCGACAATTATTGATGTTGTCTCCTAGTTGCCGAAAAAGGTTCAAAAGTATACTGATAAGAAGACTTGGATTAAGGATTGCTCCCTCAACAGCAACAAAGTCCAACAAAGCTCCAGAGCCTGTAAAAGAAGTGGACGTAGCTAACGCCTTCCTAGATCCGGGTACTCAAGAGACTGGCGTGTGGATAGAACGCTGCTTCATTGCAAATGCACTGATTGATGGTGGTTCATCAGTGAACATTATGACGGATGTGACAATGAAGGATCTAGGCCTACAAGGTGTGCAACCCACCCAACGGCTCATCAGACTGGCGGATCAGAGCAGAATCAAGCCTTTGGGCATTCTCCCATATGTGAAGACTATAGTGGTTGGAAAAGATTATTGGCTAACCTATCTGGTGGTGAAGCCAAACTCTTATGGTATATCCTACCCTCTATTACTGGGCAAACCATGGCTTTTTGAAGACCGAGCAACGGATTGGTTCAAAGGAACCTTGACCTTGGGTAGAGGAACCAATAAAGTGGTGCTGAAGCTATATGGTTCTCAAAAAGGACATGGATCCACCTCCTTGGAGTTATCTTCTGACTCTCCTAATGAGGCTACAGATGGAACATCAGTAGACGAAGATGCTGTCAAACAGATCCTTCCCAAGAAAACAGTGGCATGTTCCTTAACAATGGATACTATAAGCCAACTCCCAAAAGATTCAAAGCCATTATCAATGGGTGAATACTTCCTGCCGGAACCAGGAATGACTTCTGAAATCACTTCTGATAGTGAGATAGAAGCATGGATGTACTGATCTCCCTATTACATGGCCAAAGCAGAGCCAGAGATAGAGGCAGAAGAGGAAACAGAGAACCTGTTCTTCTCTTATAGAGCTCCTACAGAGCCAGAGACAGAGACAGAGCTAGAGACAGAAGCAGAAACTGGCAAAGTCTCCACCAAAAGAAGAAGTTGGTTCTAGTGGAACATCAGAAGAGGATATCACTCCCTTGAAGGAGTCGGATCTGTATCCCGAAGCAGTCCGCGGGACCTTCATCTGTGAAGTAGAAGGTGAAAGGCAGTTAACTTTTGTGGATGCAGATGGCACTGAACGCCACTTGAAGGTGGGTAGCAGCCTCATAGAAGAGGAGTTGTCAACCTTGTACAACTTGTGGAAAGAGAATTTTGACGTATTTGCATGGTCCTACAAAGACCTAAAGGGGATTGATCCCACAATATGTCAGCATCATATTGACTTGGAGCCTGATGCCAAGCCAGTATGGCAATGACAAAGGCGAATGAACCCGAATTATTCCACATTGGTAAAAGCAGAGCTGCTGAAGCTTCTGGAAGCCGAGTTCATCTATCCAGTGGCAAATAGTAAATGGGTTTCACCCGTCGTGGTAGTACCCAAGAAGAATGGCAAGCTTCGTATATGTGTGGACTTCCGAAAGCTCAATTCCAAGATAAAGAAGGATCGCTTCCTGATTCCTTTCACAGACCAACTGTTGGACACAGTGGCAGGACATGAGCTTTATTCCCTTCTGGATGGATTCAGCGGATACAACCAAGTCCAAATCATAGAAGAAGACCAATCCAAAACAACCTTCACCACAGAATGGGAGACCTACGCTTACCGAGTGATGCCGTTTGGACTCTGCAATGCCCCTGCTACTTTCTAGCGAGTCATGATGGCCGCATTCCAAAATCATCTGCACAACTTTATTGAGGTATATTTGGATGACTTCTGTGTCTATAGTTTGATTCGTGAACACTGGGGACACCTGGAACAATGTTTTGACCGATGCCGGGAGTATGGGATTTCCCTCAACCCCGACAAATGCATCTTTGGGGTCTCTTCTGGAGTTTTGTTGGGCCACATTGTCTCTGCACAAGGGATATCAACCTCAAACAGTTGAGGGGATTCCTAGGTCACGTGAGATACTACAGAAGGTTCATAGCCTATTTTACAACAAAGGCAACCTCCTTGCACAAGCTTCTGAGAAAAGATGCAGAGTTTACTTAGACGAAAGAATGTGACAAAGTCTTCAACACTCTGAAGCAGTGTCTAATTGAGGCACCCATTCTTCAACCTCCTGATTGGACGAAGGAGTTTCATGTACATACTGATGCATCTATTGAAGGCTTAGGCGTTGTCCTATGCCAAAAGGGCTCCTCGATTACGCAAGCCAAAAAGTCACTGATAGGGAACGGAACTATACAGTGACAGAGCTAGAGTGCTTGGCAATGGTGTTTGCCCTGGAAAAGTTCCGCCACTATCTCCTATCAACCCACTTTAAATTTTATGAGGATCACGAGGCCCTGTCCTTCCTGATGAACAAAGCAGACGTGAAAGGACGAATGATGAGATGGCTCCTTCTATTCCAGGAGTTCGACTTTGAGGTGATTACGAAGCCTAGTTGTTCCCATGTTCTGGCTGATCATCTGTCGCGTATCCCATAGACTGCAGATGAGGAGCAGGATGATCCAGACCTCCCTGATGCTTCCCTATTCCTGGTAGAAACTGTAACTCCTTGGTATGCAGACATTGCCAATCTGCTGGCAACCCAACAGTACCCTCCTGGCATTTCTAGTCGGGAAAGGAAGAAGCTTATGCTAGAATCAGCCCCCTACACCCTGCTATGCGGCGCACTGTACAAGAAAGGCAAAGATGAAGTGCTCAGAAGATGTGTTGCAAGAGATGAGATTGGGATTGTTCTGAAGGCTTGCCATGACGAGCCATGTGGAGGCCACTTTGCAGGAGAAGCTACAGCCAGGAAGGCTCTGCTCGCAGGATATTGGTGGCCTACCATTCATAAGAATGCCTATGATTATTGTGAAAGATGTGATGCTTGTCAGAGAATGGGGAAACCCACGAAGATAAGTGCTGTGCCACTGCAACCTATTCTTCCTTTGAAGCCGTTTGAGAAGTGGGGCATCGACTTCGTAGGCCCAATCAATCCTCCCACCAGAAGGAAGCAGAACCGATACATCCTCGTATGTACGGATTATGTCACAAGGTGGTGTGAAGCTAAAGCCCTAAAGCGGGACGATGGTAACAGCGTGGCCCTGTTCATGTACGAGAATATCATCACCCATTTTGACAGTCCCTTAGAGCTGGTAAGTGACAAAGGCACTTATTTCATTAATAAAGTCATGGAAGAATTGACAGAGTTGTATAAGATCTGCCACCGCAAGTCCACTCCTTACTACCCCAGAGCCAACAGCCAAATCGAAGTCACCAATCACATCCTCTGCTCGATTCTGACAAGAACGATTGCCGCACATCGTCGTGACTCGGATGATCGACTTACAGAGGCTCTCTGGGCATACCGAACCTCCCACAAAGCAGCAACAGGACAGACACCCTTTCAGGTGGTGTATGGTACAGAAGCTGTTTTCCCTGTTGAACTGGAATTACCCTCTTTGAGAGTGGCTATCAAAGAGCATTTGGGGGACGATGATTCACTGCAATGCCGTCTCCTGCACCTGGAATGTTTGGACGAAACTCGCAGGATGGCTCTACAGTGCATGGAAGCCACGCAAGCTCGACGCAAGGCTTACCATGACAGCTTCATCAAGCACAAGGAGTTCAAAGAAGGTGATTTGGGCCTAGCCTATGATTCACGATTTGGCAAGTTTCCTGGCAAGCTCCAACAGCGGTGGATGGGCCCATACAAGGTACTTGCCGTCAACCCTAATGGCTCTATCCAAGTGCAGACCGTTGATGCCTCTGATGATCCCTTTCTGATCAATGGATATCGCATGAAGAAGTACTTTCCTCCTTGGGGATCTTGACAATCATGGTCACCTGATCCTTTACCTCGTTGCCGTGGCACTGTCACTCTTATGAGGCTACTTCTAATAGTCGTTCTTCAGCTACTCCTGATGAGGTGGACGCAACCCTCTGTCCCCTCAACCCCATCTTCCAGCCTTGATCTCTTATCCTCTATTTTCCACCGGCGACAGTGGCGAGGTTGGTTCTTATACATGGTCTTTCTACCATTCCTTTACTTAATTCAAAGAGAAAAAAACAAGAAAAAGAAAAGAAAAAAAATATACATATCGGTCATGGGAGAAAAGGACTTAGGTCCCTGTCATGCCGACCTATTCTTTGAGAAAAGGTGGAAACACCCTCAGGAATAGGGGAAAACAAAGAAAAAAAAGAAAAAAAAAAGAGATAAGAAAAACAAAACTGTTATGGGAGAAAAGGAAGAAATTCCCTGTCATAGCAGGCCTCGTTCCACGAAAAGGTGGCAAACACCCTTGGGCGAGAAGCTGGCTGTGGAAAAGGTGGCAACACCCAGCAGTCCAGAAAGTGGCATCATCAATTGAAATTTCCAGGATCCAGTTTCGAAGCTACCTCCCTTGGTACGCTGTGTCCTGGGTCTTTCTGCAAAGCGTCTAACTGTCCTCTAGCAGACGACATGTCCTATCCAACACAACGTTCGATTTGATGGCTACCTCCCTGGGTACGCCTCTTCAACAACTGACGACGCGATCTTCATCGACAAATAATTGAGTGACGTGAGCTTTCATCCTAACCGGATGGGGACGTGAGTATGGTTGCCCTCTATAACTATCAACAACGAGTGAGATAGAGGGTGGGGCGAGTGACCAGTCTTTTCCCTTTAAATCAAATGAGAGGTAAGGAGTATGAATGAAGTGTTGCACGCACGGGATGGGCCTCTCAATGCACAAAGCACAATTTGTTACTGTGCACTACACCATAAGGCTCCCTGGCCTTCCTTCTCGCACCGTATGCCGGCACAGGGCGGGATGCACAGTTGCACCATCCAATGCGCACAAGGCATACAACCTTTACACAAGTGACCGTGAGGATTACATCAATGGGTTTCAGGACATGGTTGCCCTCCTGTATATATCAACAGAGTGTGAGACAGAGGGTGGGCTGAGTGTGACTGGAGTTTCTTCAATCAATTACCGAGAGGTGAGATTGTGGGACGTTACGACACTTGGAGTCAGGTATGTTCCCGTTTCCCTATGCACCCACGGGATGGGTCTTTACCGTCATCACAGGATACGTCACCTTGTTCTGTACACTGCACTGTGAGGCTCCCTTGCCTTACTCCTTGCACTTATGCCAGACGGGTTGGACGCACTAATGCACCATCAACTGTGCACCCTGGCATACTTCTTCTGCACTATTCCCCCTTGTCGATTCCTAAACCGGGAGGGAACCTCAAACCACAAGGCATTCATATCACAAAGGCTCAGTTGAGTAGCCCAAAAAGACAATGAGAGCAGATTTTTAGAGCTTGTTTTAAAGCGAAAAAGTGGCACAAGATATGGGTTTCAATCATTCTTCCTCGAGTGATATTAGTCGTGGGGCAAGTGACAGTTCTTTCATTCCATATGAGTGACTGTGAATTGAGTGCAATATCCCTCGACATCGACTCGATGTGATTCCTTCAACCAGCTACCTCCCTAGGCGTTGCCGCGTGGTCTCTGCCATGACGGATGTGTGTTGTGAAGATGCCTTGGTACCTCCTACAGCCGACAACGACACCGGACGTGCCATCGACAATCAACCGTGATCCTCAACAATATGGGCCAAGTTTTTCTAACCCTACACCTTCTATTTCTCAGTGACGTTCATGTTTTAAGTGTGGGGACGTTAGTGGATGGTCCGTTGTGTGGTTCTAGGTCCCTGTTGCTCGGTTAACCCTATCCGTTAAGGTCTTAAGTGTGGGGACGCATCCCTACGCGTCTATATTGCATACCCTTCTGCATATGCCTCAACCTGCTCATGCATGTATGCCATGACTTGTTGTTACCCTAATGGGGTCCCTTCCCACCTACTTGTTCATTTTCCACCCGCCCTTGGGGTTGTTCCCTTGTAGTTTTCCTTCATTTCCTAATTTTGTGGTCCTGCCATGTGAACGCACCCTATGTTTACCGACATCCAAATCCAACCTTATAGCCTTATTCCTCCCTTTGAACTGACCATTTTTCCTTTTTAGCAACCCTCATTCCGATGCACGGTTTTTGAGTTTTTAAATTTTGAAGCATTTTGCGTAAATTAGCCGGTTTTCCATGTGAATGCGCTTTTCTTGCTTCGGAACCGTGATCTGACATCATAGCCCTGACAACCACTTTCTCCCTGATATTTTTCCTTTTTACTCCGTGTCATTCCGATGCACGGTTTGTCCAATATTAATTTTCCGGTTTTTTAAAGACTTTTTCGTGCGTCTTTTTGATCTTTTTCCATGTGAACCTGCCCTGTTTGCATCGGAATCCCAATTTGATTTGATAGCCATGTGCCATGTGCCTTACCATACCTTTTTCCTTTTTCCTCCACCCTCTTTCTCCTTCTGGATTTTTTATTATTAATTTTTAAATGTGTTTTTGGGCGTATTTTTGGTGTTTTTTGCATGAGAACCCCTCCTACTTCCACCGGAACTTCAGTTTAACATGACAACCCTATGCCACCCCTTCCTGCGGACATTTTTCCTTCTTACTACATGTCCTTCCGGTGAACGGTTCGTCCAATATTAATTTCCGATCCCATTTTCGGGTCTGTTTTTTGGGTTTTTCCCACGTGAACGCATCTTATCTCAGTCGGAACTATGTTTTGACATGTTAGATTGTCGGGCACATCTTTCTGCACATTTTTCCTTTTTCTGCACCTCGTTCCGATGCACGGATCTTCCGATATTAATTTTTAATTGTGTTTGTTGGTCCGTTTTTTGTGTTTTTTGCACGTGAACGCCCTGTCTTTCCCCCGGAACTCCTGTTGCACATTTTCCCTGTCTTTCCCCTGCCGTCCTGCCCACTTTTTGTTTTTACGCCATTTTGTTTTGACATCCGGATTGGGAGTTATTAATTTTTCTTTATTTTTATGTGTTTTGCGTGCCTCGTCCCACGCGTGAACGCGCCCGTTTTCGATTTTACGCGTCTTACCGTGCCCCGGTCGTGTCCGCATACCTCGTCCCTGCATTCGGGCGCCCTTTCCATCCCGTCATGGCAAATTTTTTTACCCCGCCCCGCGCACACGCGCGGGACGGGGGTACGCCTCCTTTTTGGGCCCTACCCTACCCCACCCCTTGGGCACCCCCCCTATGGCCTACCCTACCCCTACCCTGCCCATTGCCCTTCCCACCCCTACCTTTCCCTATCCCCCCTCCCCTCTCATGTCCCCACCGAGCGCCGTCCTCCAGCCCACTGGCAGGTCGCGCCGCCCTCTGTGTCGCCACGGTCGCCTGCCGCCAAGGTCGCGCCCTCTAGCCGTCGCCCTGGACGCTCGACGCCGCCGCCCTCCAGGTCGTACCACATCGCCCTGGACGTCTACGCCCTCCAACCCGCCCCTTTGCCCGACGCCGCCGCCCTCCAGGTCGCTCTGCACGGCCGCCCGTTGACCTCCCGCCTTCCCGCCTCCTCCACGTGCCCATTCAAACCAACCCCCCCACCCCGAACCTAGCCCCCATTCCCCCCCCAGCAAACCCACCAACCCCCCCTTTGCCCGACGCCGCCGCCCTCCAGGTCGCTCTGCACGGCCGCCCGTTGACCTCCCGCCTTCCCACCTCCTCCACGTGCCCATTCAAACCAACCCCCCCACCCCGAACCTAGCCCCCATTCCCCCCCCAGCAAACCCACCAACCCCCCCACCCCCAACCTAGCCCCCATTCCCCCCCAGCACACACACACACTTACCCTCCACTAACCCCCATTCCCCCCATTACCCACGTGTCCCCCCCTAAGACGCACTCCCTGTAAGCCCCCTGTCCCACGCTGCAGCCCCGCTGCACGGCTAAACCACAGCAATCCACTCCATAAACCCCCGTTCCACCCGTCGACACCCTCGTGGCCTCGACACACGCGTCGGTGTGTACACGCGCGTGGGTGCTTGTGATCGATTGCTGGTGATCGTGCGCGGATGCGGGAGATTGTTCGTCCGTTGCTGCCACGCAGCCTATTTCTGGGTATTTTCCCAGATTTTTCATTCAACAACCCGCAAACCCTTTTAAAAAACACACAAAAAAAAAAACATAAATAACATAAAACCAAAAACCAAACAACATTGAAAAATTAAACAAATTCATTTAAAAATTCTGAAAAAAATACAGAAAAATCTAGAAAAATTCCTATTATTTCTGCAACCCGTGGCCATATTTTTCTAAACCTGTAAATTTCAGAAAAAAAAACATTTCCGACCATTTTAAAATTCCCCAATCTTTTAAAAATACCCAAAACAAATGAAAAAAATTCATTAAAAATGCTAAAAAATTCCAAATTAATTTCCAAAAAATTCCTAACACTTCCATTAACATTTTTACTTATTTGTGGCTTATTTTTCTAAGCTGTCACAATATTTCATTTCACACCTAAATTCCTTAAGAATAAAAAAATTAATTAACAAAAAAACTATTTTTCATCCCAACACAAACTAAACATCTCGAAAAAAAATCCAGATATTTTTGGATTGAGGAGAGCACATTCTTTGCATTTACATACACCCACTACCAGGTATTTTCCCTTTTATTTGTTTTTTTTTCAGCTACCCAAAACCCACGGTTAATTCAAATTTTTTTTTAAAAAAACAACACCACACCAACAAACAAACAAATAAACATTTTTTTTTAAAAAAAAAATGAAACCTAAACACCACCATGGCATGCGCATTCGCGCTAAACACACCATTTTTTTAAATAAAAATAAATCCGCCGTTCACTTAGCACGCGCTAAGTGCGCTAGAGAGGCACTTTAATATTTTTTAATTAAAATGAACTAGCCGTCACAAGAGCACGCACTGGCAAAAAAGCGCTCCACATCACCTTAATTTGTAATCAATGAACTTGTTTTTAGAGACTCAGTCTGGGTATCAAAGTCCGGGATTCAATTTAAAGCACCGCTTTCACCTAATAATTGGTAATTCAATTTTTAAGAAGGAACCGCCCTTTTCTTGCTAAGGTTTATCACTTAATAAAAATTCACCCATTTCTTAATAATTTATTAAAATGAACCTTTCATTAAATTAATTCCCCCTCACTGCACTTAATTCCCCTTTTTAATCAACCCGGTTTCGTGGGATGGGTATGCGCAATCTTTGGAGTTATTTCCATGGTCAAACACCGGTTTATCAAAGTTGTGGTTTTGATATGTGTAGATTGTGGTGATGTTTTGGTTCAGTTTCTTTGTTACGATTAAGGGTACGGTGTGTAGTTTTTTTTTTCTTTATTGCCTGATACGGGGATTTGGGTGTTTGCATGATGCATAGCATGAAGCTTTCGGTCGTATATGTCTAGAGGTCATGTCGAATTTTTTCTAGGCTATGGTTTGCTGGTCGAGTCACGTTTTATCGTTTTGGTTGTTCTCTTATCCTTGGTATTTGTCTCTTGCTTTGTAGGCATTCTCCTTGATTGTCTATGTTTGTGGTGTGTGTGTCACCATCTAAATGGCGCCTTCTCACGCTCCTCCCCCTATCCAGTATGTCCCACTAGTCAGTAGGGATTACTCTTCCCTACTCACTTTTGAGCCCCTCACGAAGATGGGACTCGCTGCTTTTGTGGCTACCTCCTTTCCATTGCTTCCAGAGGATCCATCGTTGTGTGACGAGTTTTTGGCCTCCTACAGCAAGAAGTCGGGACTGGTCCAGGGTATTTCTATGACTTTGACACCTCGAGGCCTAGGGAAGGCTCTTTCTCTTCCCTCCAAAGGTGAACCCTTTGTTACCACTCGCTAGCTTTTCTCTAATGAAGAGATTTTGAAGCTATTACAAAAGCAGACAAGGGAAATGCTGGATGTTAAGAAGGTGATAAAGTCTTCAGGAGTTTCCTTTTCTATGATCACTAATCTCGTGTGGAAGATGGTCTATCAGTTTCTCCAGGATAGGTTTATGCCTGCCAAAACGCCATCCCAGTACTTGTCCAAAGAGCTTTTCACAGCTTCACGGATGGTGTTGAAAGGAGTCGCTATTGATTGGAGCACTTATCTCCTCACTAAAATGGATCAACATTTCGTCAAAGTCACCAGGGGTAATGTTACCAATGTCACCTATGGATCGTATTTGTCTGCCTTCTTGACCTACTCAGGTTTACAGAAGAGTATGCCTCCACCTCCTCCATCAGATCCAGTACCTCCTCCTCCACCTTCAGATGAGTCAGAACCCATTGATATAGAGGATGATGATTCTCCGCCTCCCCTGGTCATACAGCGCAAACGCTTGAAGCGGGTAGCGGATAAAGCTCCTTCAGTTCTTCCTTCCGTGCCCATTCCTGCTACCTCTAGCTGTGATCTCCCTGGTTATCTCACCTGTAATAACCTATTCAGAGCACATCGCAAAGGTTCGTTGGATATATCAGTCCCCTCACTGAACAGTCTAGTCTCGGGAGATGCAATTCCTTTCCTCTGTAAAGACATTCAGAGTTCCATTGAATTGTCAGTGGTGACAGCCTGTGTTCAACAGCTGTACGCTTCCTTTTATGAAGAATTGATGTAGTCTAAGGACCAGTTGCATAAGGCAACATCCGAGTTAGCCTCTGCTAAGGATACCCTAGCAGATTTGTTTAAGCAGATGGAGCAACAAACCCAACTGGTTGCAACCCAATGAGATGAGATTTCTTCTTTGAAGATCTAGTTACTAGAGGCTCAATCAGAGGTTACTAGCCTTTCAGAGGAGAAGGAGAGGATGTCCAAAGAAGCGCAAGAGTTCCAAACTCTTTTAGATGTCAAACTTTCAGCCTTACAGACTGCTAATAACACAGTGGAATCATAAGCCTCCCAAATCAAGCAATTGCAAGCTCAACTGGCAAAGTCATGGTCTGTTTCTCCAAGCCCTAATGTTCCCTTGATTCCTTCTCTCTCACAGCAGGACTTGGCTGCTCTTTAGAGACATACTACCTTGTGTCCTCTCTTCCAAGATAAAGTGGAAAGATTGCAATCCAGAATGGATTTGTTATGGTCTACATTTGAGCAGTTTCAGGAATATGTTCCTCCAGACCATTCTTTCTTTGTCCACTACCACTTACAGAAGTTGGCCTTCTACATGAAGCTTTCCACGATGGATTTACCTCTTCCAGAGGATGGATGGAGTGGGGCTTGGTCTGCTGAGTTGCTAACAGAGGTGGTAAGGATGGTGTTTGAATATTCTGTCACACGACAAATACCATGTTGATGTCATACATGTATCTACGAGGAGACTTGTTAATTCCAGATGAGGTGGATATGGTATGGTATGTGGGAGACGTGGTTCTACAAGCTGTTTTGTATGTCAACCATTTGGAATTGTGCATAGCTGACATGTTCCAGAGTTACTCCTCCAAAGTGGTTAATTGTCCTGATAATTCCTGGCATACCATGATTGATTCTGTGGTCCTGAATCAAAGACAGAATACAACTCCTACCTATGCCCAAAGTACTAATCAACTGAGGGTGGATCTCTTAGCTTATCTTTCAAAACATAATCCGTTTGATTCTACCTTTTTTTATGCCTATCATAGAAGATCTCTCTTAGGACCTTCTGTTCCTACCCTCCTATATTACCAACAAATGGCTCATCGATATGATCTATATCTTTCCCTTTGTCAATCTAATTCCACAACTATTTTACCCCTTCTTTTCCAACCTTCCTCTTTTCCTCAAATTCCCATTTTTACATACTGCTCCTTTATTGAGGATAGAGTATTTCCCCCTTCTCCACCATGTCTTTCTCCATCCATTCATGTACCTTCCACATTTCCTATTTATCAGTTAACACCCTTCTTAAGTGATTCCCTACAAATTTCTGCCACTCCTTCTTTAAATCATTCTTCCTTTTATGATTTTGCCTATCCCTCACTTCATCCACTTTTCCTTATTCCACTTCCCTCTCCTAACACTTCTATATCTCAACCACCTTAGTTGGTTAGTGACTATGACGGGTTTGATCATCAGATTTCCAGAAGAAGAGGATGGAGCTCGAATGATTCCCTTACAGGACCTCAGATAAATTGGCCAGTAATTCCAGGAGAATGGACAGCTGCCAGTCAAGCTTATCAGAACTATATTCATTTTGCTCAGCAGTATTCACAATCTGCAGATCCTTCAGTGAGATTAACTACTCATTTTGCTTTGTATTTGGTGTATATGCATAGGCATTCTCATAATGATTCCAAGCCTATTCCAAAGTTGTGCATGAATGTCAATGTGAGCATTGATTCCCAACAGCTGGATATATTGTATTTTCATGCCCTTTGTTTACCTAGCAGATACCTGGTCCTGTTGGAAAGGATGTGCTGTCTTCAGTTTTTTCAAAATCCTCCCAAAAGATTTGTAGATGAATCCTTGTCTATGGATCGTTTCCGAAATCATCAATCTTTCAAGAGGAATCATCTTCATTGATACCTTTTCCAATGTATGGTGGATGATTTTTAATGAAAATCTCTCTTTTTGGAGGAGTCATTCATATAGTTGTGTTGTGTGTAGTGTTTGTGTTGTGGGTTACTTTATGTAAACAGAACGTGGTAATTTCCTATTGGATTGGATTTCATGCAAGCTACATTTTTGGAGAATTGTGGTGATGGGGTCGTGGTTGGAGAGTTGAAGATGTTGATGCAGAAGAAGAAGACAACCTCTTATATCCTTTACAAGTTTGTTGTGATTTCTAGTTTGATAAGAAGTATTAATGTATAAAGGGTTTTTCTTTCGTTGTATTTTTATATAAGATACAGGTGATAAGTTGGGGACGTGGTTGGATGGATTGTTTTTAAAGAGATATTGAAGATCAAAGTTGAGCTGGGTCGCGAGGATGCTTCCTTATTAAGTGTGGGGATATATTGAGTGTTGAAGTGACTTGTTTTTTGGCTGATTTTTGTTGTTTTTGAGAGCTGAATGGTTGGTTTTATGAGATGATTGATTGGTTTGGAAGTGGTTTGAGAGTGTTTTGGATGATATTGATTGTGTTTTGGAAGTTCATGATGTTTATTAGTGGAGATATGAGGTTCTGTGATGTTCTGATAGGTTCTGATTGGTTTTGTATACCTTCTATATAGCTTCTATTTTGTTCTGTTTTGTTCTGATTGTCTTCTGTAAGGAGGGATTGATTATTGATTGATAGGGATTGAGATCTTGTGAAAGCTTATTGAATAGTTTGTGAGAGTTTGGAATGGTTTGAGTATGAGTTATGTGGTTTTGATGACCTTCTGTAACCTTCAGTAGGTCTTCTGTAGAGCTTCTGTCTCTATTCTGTTCTGTACTGTAGCTGTTCTGGTACTGTTCTATAGACTGTTTTGTATGCTTCTGTATGTGTTCTATTGGATGAGAGTGTAGCATGGGAAAGTTTTCTAGCCTTGGAAAGAGGTGAATACAAGTGCAAAAGAGCTGAAAGAAGTGAAAGAAGTAGCTGCTGAAGACTGAAGTGAAGACTGGAGTGAAGTGACAGTAGTGAGCTATGAAAGGACACTGTAGTGGCTCTGGTGACTCTTCATATCAGACGTACCTCTTGGGAGGGGTATCCACGACCTAAGAAGGATTATTGAGAGTGATTATGAGAGATTGTAGTGAGGATATGATGTATTATTGATGGAGAGAGAGAGAGAGAGTCAGAGATAGCTAATTCTACTAAAACAGAGTGATTGTATATGAGAGATTGGGAGAGAAGACTATGAAGATATTGAAGATGAATACTATGTGATATATTTCCATTCAAAGATGGTGTATTACTTTGCTTTCTTTGTTCTATTGATGGATTTTGTGAAGATATTGAAGAATATGGTTGATTTTATCAAATGCGTGGGAGATCTACATGATGCTGCATGAAGATTTGTTGTGCCTGGTGTTCTTTTCTTCATTGTGATCATATGAAACATAATAAAAAAGCTTGTTGATGTTACAAGATAGATTTTCTTGCAAGAGAATTCCCTTTTCCTTGGTGTTCCTCTTGGGGCTCCATTGCGTAAGGACCTACCAACCTCATTGTGAGAATTTGGCCATTCCCTTGTGATCCAATCACAAGATCGTATGACTCCATACTTATTGCGCAAGTGTCGTATCGAACCATGAGACTTATTCTACTCGGAGTCACGAAACAATCTGTTCCTGATTACGTTAGGCTGACGTTGTCAGTCCTAGAGTTCCAACTTCCATCTCCTAAAATTCTTAGGGACAAACCCTGCTTCACTTTCCAATTACATTTTCATTGTCCCTACATTTAGTGAATGTGGGCAAGTATTTAAGGTATAGGAGTTTCAGCTTTGGTGATACGTAACGATTAGGTCACGTGTTAATTTCCAAGTGAATTTCTTGGAATTCAACTCTTTCTAAATGAGTACTCCGTGGTTTAGGTGTTTTAGGTTAATTACGTGATCATTTCCACATGACTCATTGTCTATGCGTAAATTAATTTTTCAACCTTAACTTCTCGATTAAGGTCAGGCATAGGTTAGGTTAATTCCAACTAATCTTCCTATACTTTGCGAAAAAAATTCATGCTAAACAAGTTACCTTTTACTTGATAATTTATGTAGTTGACAAACAATAATTTCCTAGAGTTAATGCATCGTAAGAATCATTTCATGCTTTGCAGTTTCCGAGATGATTCATTGCAAAGAGGATATGGATTAATAGTGCAAGATGCAGTTTATACTTCTAGGCTTAAACGAAGTATACTATTTAAATGGACATTAATCCAATTCTTAATTCATTTCAATACATAAAGCTATTTGCTAGAAATGAATTTATGCTTGCTTTGTTTTTTGAATGTTTTATTGAAGTATTATTAACTAAGTTCCTTCCTCGTGATCATTTAGGACAAAAGATATATCCTATTTCTAACAATTAACCTTGCATGATTGAATTACAACAATACCAAATAAAAATTAGGAAGGAAAACTTGGGCTTGGGGTGAGATATCCACGTGGATGCTGGGAGATGACCCTCCCGTGGCTGCACCTTGGACTTTTTTAGGAGGCATTTCCACCGTGGGAGCAGCTTTGCAATTCCTTTTTGAAAGTCCACCGTGGCTCCCTTTTGCAATAACTTGCACCGTCCGTCGAAAACAGTTTTAGAAGGCTTCCTCCTTGAAGTAGGGAATTCGAAAAAGGGGGTGTTTCAAAATCTTTTGTGGATAAGACCCATTAAAGCCATGGGAGGGGCTTAATGGCCTTGTAATGATTCGCACAAACAAGGAATGAAAAGGTGTGGAATCCCTTACGAGGGTTTTTGAGTGGGAAAGGGAGGTGTTAAAAGACCCTCAACACTCTTTTTTCTTTTACGAGTGGAAAAAAAAAACCTAAGGAAGCCTTAAAGAGGAGTTTTAAGGGGTTTCAATATGCCACAAGGGAAGGGGGCTAAGGGAATTTAAACACACGGGGGAGGGGGTTTCAAGCCCAAAGAAAAGGGGGCTTAAGAGGGTTTAAACACGGGGGGGTTACAAAATGTCACAAGGGAAGGGGGTTAAAAGAAAATTTTAAAACACGGGGGGTGGTTTCAAGAGGCCACGAGAAGGGGCCCTAGGAAGGGTTTTAAGACACGGGGGAGGGGTGGTTCCAACAACCATGGGAAAGGGGGGCTTAAGGGGGATAAAACACAGGGGGGTTTCAAAATTCCACAAGGGAAGGGCTTAAGGGGGGAAATGGGGCTTAAGAGACCCCTTAGAAGCTTCCCCCCCCAGGACGCTTCTGAAGCTTCATGCCACGTGGTAGGGGGAAAGAAGGTATAGTCGGGCTCATGGCCAGCTGGCATAGGTTTGGGGGGGCGTGATCGGGTGGATGGGAGCCTGAACAGCGGCGGCCACTGGCATGGCAGCTCACGGCTCCCCCAGGGCGGACTGGCGGCAACCAGCTTGACCTCCCTCCCTCTCTGCAGCAGCAGCGGCAACGTTGATAATGGCAGCCCCCTCCTCCTTTGTGATAGGCAGCAACACTCCTTCACGATCTTTGCCCCTCCGTCTCCCTTTCAGCCTGCGCCCCCCCTCAATTATATAGGGGCGGGGATAAGATCCTCCCCCCCTTGCGTGTTGCCGGGCATGTATCATTGCCTTGGCAAGCTCCAGCAAGGAGCTTGCCTACTTACTAATCCCCTCTTCCTCCAGCATGACAGTTGGTTGGAGGAGAGGGAAAAATAAAAAATAAAATTTGCTTTTATTCAATTGAAAGGAATTATCCCTATGCCCTATTCATGCGTGAAAGGAGGAAATTAGATTGTTACATTCTCTCCCCCTTAGAGGAATCGAGATGTCCTCATCTCGAGATAAACTGGGGATATTGATGGTTGAGAGTGCCTTCATCTACCCAAGTGGCATCCTCTTCGGGATAATCTTTCCACTTGACGAGGCATTCTCTCAGGCTTCTGGATCTTAATTGTCTCTTCCTAACATCTAAGATCCTTTCAAGCCTTAGTTCAAGGACTCCTTGACTAGGCATTACAACTTGTTGGTCATCAAGTACATGGTTAGGATTAGGTACATACTTTCTCAATAAGCTAATATGGAATACATTGTGAACCTTTAGGTTCTCATGGAGTTGCAATCTATAAGCATTAGGTCCTAGGCTTTTGAGGATTTTGTATGGTCCACAATACCTTGGACTTAGCTTCTTGCAATCTCCTAAGGATAGGGAACTCTTCTTTGGGCGTACGCAACTGAAGACCGTGTCACCTTCTTTGAAGATTCTATCTTGAGGTTTCAAATCCGTGTATGCCTTCTATCTATCCTTGGCAGCTTGGATGTCCTGTCTTATTGACTTTATTTGGTCATCCATCTCTTCCAACATATGCCTTGAAGCTTCGACCCTTAAGGTTGGATTTGAGAAGTTTAGGGAACTTCGACAGTCATGACCATACAATGCTTGGAAAGGGGTCATCTGAATGCTTTGTGGGTAAGAAGCATTGTAGGCAAATTCACCCAAAGGCAAGTATTGAATCCACCTCTTTGGCTCACGACAACAGTATGCCCTAAGCATATCCTCCATGACTTGATTTACTCGCTCTGTTTGGCCATTCGTTTGTGGATGGTAAGCAGTGCTAAAGCAGAGTTAAGTCCCAATAGCTTCAAAGATAGCTCTCCAGAAGTGTGATGTGAAGAGAGAATCACCATCACTAATGATTCTTCTGTGTAACCCACATAGCTTGAATATCTCCTTGATAAACAATCTTGCAATGTCTGAGGCTTTATAGTTTGTCTTTACTGGAATAAGGTGTGCAACCTTAGTAAGCATATCAACCACAACCATGATGAAGTTGTATCCTCCCTGAACTTGGGGTAGAGGCCTACACCAAAATCCATACTGATGAATTCCCATTTCATTTGGGGAATGTCAAGCAGTTGCAGCTTCCCTGGCATCTTGACATGTTCGACTTTGATACGTTGACGAGACAAACACTCGGGGATATATTTAAGAATGTCACCTTTAAGCCTCTCCCAATGGTAGCTCTTCCTAACTGCATTAAGAGTTTTGGCATAGCCAAGATGTCCTACGAAAGGGGAATCGTGAGCTTCCCACAATAGCTTCTACTTAAGTGACTAGCTTGTTGGTATACACAGCCTTGTTCTATAGTAGACAAGTCCACTATTAATAGAAAATTCATGATACTTAGCCTGCAACTTTTGGTCGTGATCCTTCGTAGAGATTTCCTTTAGCATCTTTTGATAGGCTGGATCATGGCATGCTTCCTCTCTAGCTAACTCAAGTATTGGATTGTTTGGCATAGATACTTTAGTAGCTAGAGATCTACTATTGATGGATTCTGCAAGATTAGGGAATTAAGGAATGCCTTGCGCTAAGTGCATCGGCAACTACATTCTCTTTTCCTGGTCGGTACTTGATTTCAAAGTCATATTCCTCCAACACTTCGATCCACCGATGTTGCCTCATGTTGAGCTCATTCTGAGTAAAGATCCATTTGAGACTCTTATGGTCAATTACTAGAGTAAACTTGTTACCCAACAAGTAGTGTCTCCAAAGCTTTAGAGCATGGATGATAGCTAGCAATTCCACATCATGCGTAGCATAATTCCTCTCATGACTCTTCTTCAATTTCCTTGAAGAGTATGCTACAGGATGACCTTCCTACATGAGCACACATCCCAAGGCAAGTGTGCTAGCATCAGTTGCTACCTCGAACTACTTATTGAGGTCGCAAAGTTTCTAGGATAGGTGTTGATACCAAACTTTGCTTCAATTTGTCGAAGCTATTTTGTTCGGGAGTTGACCATACAATGGAAGTTTGCTTCTTCAGTAACTCCGTCAGAGGTGCTGCAATCAAAGCATAGTTTTTGATGAAGACCCTATACCATCCTGTCAATCCAAGAAAGCTACGTATTTCTTTGACAGATGTTGGTATTGGCCATTCTAGCACATCTCTGACCTTGGCTAGGTCCACTGAGATTCTTTCCGCTGATACTATGAATCCCATATATTCAATTTGACGTTTGAAGAATGCACACTTCTTCATCTTAGCATACAACTTATGTGATCTCATTGTCTCAAGGACAATCCAAAGTTGGGGTTCATGGTCTTCTTCATGTTTAGAATATACTAAAGTGTCGTCGAAGAAGACAAGCACGAAATCATCAAGATATGGCCTAAAGATATCCTGCATTAACCTGTTGAAGCTGGCAGGTGCATTCGTAAGTCCGAATGACATAACTAGGAACTCAAAGTGCCCATATCTTGTATTGAAGGCTGGGATATCTTCTTCCTTGATCCTTATCTAATAGTAACCTGACCTGAGATCAATCTTGGAGAAGATCTTTGCACCTTGAAGATGATCAAGAAGCTCATCTATTCTAGGAATAGGGTACTTGTTCTTGACCATTGATTCATTCAACCCTCGGTAATCAATACATAGTCGAAGAATCTTTCTTTTTCTGGAATAGTACTGGAGCTCCCCACGTGAACTGCTGGGACGGTTATAGCCCTGTTCTAGCAATTGCTTGAGTTGTTCCTTCAGCTCAATTACTCCTAGTATGGACATTCTATAAAGTATCTTTGCAATTGGCGCAGCTCCTGGTACTAACCTAATCTCATGATCCACTTCTCTTTGAGGCGGGAGTTCTGTCAACTCTTCAGGGAATACGTCCGCGTATTCCTTTAGCCAAGAAGGTCCTTCATTAGACTCTTCCTTCTGATCTAACTTGTTGAGTTTGATCAAGTAGTTATGTAATCCTTTTCTGACTCCAGCCTCACCTTGAGTTGTGACTAATTCCCTTTCAGAGTTTCGAAAGGAAACTTGACCCTTTCCACAATGAATGTGGGCGTCATTAGGCTTAAGCCAATCCATTCCGAGTAGACACTCATGGATACCTAAATTCATGACTCTGAATTTGACCAAAGTCTTCTTTCCTCCCAAAAAGAATTCCACCTTAGCAGTTTGCATGGTACAAGTAACCTCACGACCATTTGCCAATTCCACAAGCAAGGTAGGTGCTTCTACTGTGGCTATTCCTAATCTTTTTGCACAAGCTGGTAAGATAAAGGATTGTGTACTGCCACAATCAATCAAGATCTTGAAACTTTTACCTTGATAGTCCGACGGTATTTGAATCACCGAGAACTGGCGATTCAGCCCTTTCTTGTGTAGAGCGGCATGGACTATCGCCCTTTCGAACTCTGCTTCCATGGTCGGATCTTCTTTTTCTTCTTCTTCGCACATTTGCCTATTGGCAATGCAAGCGGTTCTTCCTCTGCCTCGAGTAGCGATTCCTTGACCACGGCCCGTTCCTTGGAAAGGTGCTTGGCAATGTCCTCGATTCTCGATTCGGACCTTTCTTGTGTAGAGCGGCATGGACTGTCGGCCTTTCAAACTCTGCTTCCATGGTCGGATCTTCTTTTTCTTCTTCTTCGCACATTTGCCTATTCGCAATGCAGGCGGTTCTTCCTCTACCTCGGGTAGCGATTCCTTGACCACGGCCCATTCCTTGGAAAGGTGCTTGGCAATGTCCTCCACCAAGCTTGGGACATTGCCTCTTGATGTGACCGGGTTCATTGCAGTGGAAACAACAGAGGTTTTGGCCATTGCTTTGAGTAGGAACAAAGTTGTTGATATTGTTAGTCCTTGTTTTCTTTCTTTGTCCTTGATTATGACCTTGAACTCTCTTCATTTGAGGTCTGAATGCTCTTCTGTTCGGGTTTTGTTACCCCTTGGTCTAGACTGCACCTCCTAAATTATAGGTGCAGCTCGAATGAGTGCATCCTGAAGATCTGATGGACGCATAGATTTGAGATGGGTATTTACTGGTGGATTTAAACCCGCACAAAATCTGGACACTTGCTATGTCATGTCCATCTGCGGTGCATACTTAAGAAGCGAGAAAATTTTGGAATAGTATGCGTCAAGAGTGAGTCCCAGCTGTTGTAGCTCGTAGAACTCATTCATTTTCTGTGTACGATATGCAGGTGGTAAGTGTCTTCCTTGCACGGCTTTCTTCAACTTCTCCCAAGTAACGAATCCCTCCGCGATCCCTTGATCCCAACACCATTGCTTCCACCAAAGCCTGGCTTCGCCGGTGAGCTTTAGCTTGGCGAGCATAGCCTGATTGGCGGGTGCAGTACCGGCTGCTTCAAAGTAATCCTCCATCGATTCAATCCAAATATCAACATTAGCTTGGACGGACCTGCCTCTCCTGTCAAACTCGAGCGGCTTGATCTGCTTGAGAAGAAACTTCTTCTCTTGGGTTACAGCAGTACTTGATGTAGGAGGTGAACTAGGAACCTGTACCTGGGGTTGTGCCTGGATAAAGGTTTCTCAATGTTATTATATGATAATCGTTATTGATTTATATTACATCTTCAATTCTGCTATCATGTAAGCAATGTAGCTACTTAACTTTTTATCAATTCTCATGCACAATCAGGCATTGATAAAAAGAAGTCTTATTTGTATTTATATGGGCATAGCCCTTTTGGAATACAACATTTCTTGCGATGATAAGCCAACTCTTACATTTAGTTTGGGGAGAACAACGTTGTATTACATTTATCTAGAGGAACTGTACAATTGTATGGTTTCGGGTCATGGATCTTCAGGAATCGGTAAGTGATCATTGGAAGTTCACGATATCCTTTCCTTTGGAATCCATTCTTTTCATGGCACCCTAACACTTTAATCCTGTCGGTAGGGATTACATGGGTTACTTCCTCATATACATATGAGTTCATCTCAACCCTCCAACCTCGAATATGTAAAGTTGAGTTTACGTGAGCTTCCACAAAAATGAACAACTTCACGACTTTCACGTCTTTCAACCACTTGATCGTCTTTAGGTTGGTTTGTAGATAAGCAAACGGGTGGGCGGCTATATAGTAGATTCCTGAAGCACTCGTCCATCTTTGTTCCATGTACAAAGGTGATGGATTATAGATTTGCTCTAGGATGTTCATCATCTCAACCCTTTGTCAATAATGCAGAGAATGCATTGCAGTCATAAACATGATTCAAAATACTAGGAACTTGTTCCATGCTTCGTAATTCTGCAAGACATCATTGAAGGTAAGGAAATGTTTGGAACATCAACATTTGCTTTACTTCTTCTTATTAAGATTTCATTTAAAAAATTCCATTGTTGGTAAACTCTGATACCAATTGTAACGTGTCTACTTGTGTCTTCAGGAGACGTCTTAGCAGCCCATCCGAAAGGATGTCTAGAAAGCTCCGCCCGGCACTCCCATGGAATGTTACGGGGATTGCGATTTAGGGCTTTCCATGTCTGCCATGTACCAGAAGTATTCCGACCATTCCCACTTAGGATCGACTTGAATTAGGGTTTTCCTTACTAGTCATTTCCTAATGGCAACTAGCGTCGGACCCAAGCAAACTACTTTACGCAGAAACGCCAGGTCTAAAGCGGATTCACGCTGCACTTGGTTCAAGGAGAATGGAAAATGAGAGGGATGCAAAGCTAAACCTCTCTGCCATAAGGCATAGTCCCATTCCATTCCCCTAAAACAGCGTAAATTGGGATCAATCATAACTCTAGGTCAACGCTTATGTTGTTCGTGTTCTTTGACGATCTTCCTGCTGTCCATCATGATTTGAGAAAAGTTACCGGCCAACCGGGACCACCCATCCATAGGACGGACCTATGGCCCATCGTCTGCACTTTCTTCGGGTTGTTTTAGTTATTTAATTACCTAACACATTAGTTGGATATGGAACAATCAGCTTCTTCAATTAACCTGTTAGACACTGGTTCTTTCACGTAATCTTATCACTTAACATAGAAAAACAATATCAAACAAGTTCCTTATTAACAGGTTATCATATTTATCTTTGAAATACAAAGAGTCCAGCCCGTAGGCTTATCCACAATCTGCCCGAAGGCTATCCAGTAATCCATAGGTATCACTAATCCAAGTTTCCACCCGTAGACTAGTATGTGGGCCTCGAGATCCAATCCCGAGTCACGTTAGCCTCTTGTGCAGGGCCCAGAAGGCGAGGGATTTACTGCCAGAGCCCCCCTGGCACCCAAGCGTCCTCCTGCTCCAAGTAGCGCTCAACGGAGAGACCTCTCGCAGCGGGTTCGGTCCACTTGCCCGGCGTGGTTAACAACCCCCTTGGTTAGGGTTAGGCAGGCAGTCGGGGGTAAGTGAAGCTGCCTCTCCCTTCAGGCCTTCAACCTGAAGTATAGATATCCATTTATCTTTTAATTCATTGATCAAACAAAGCCAAACAGTGCTCTAAAATCTATAGCAAGCACAAACATTTCCATTGATCATTTTGTTGGCAAACTACTAAGGAATGAATCCTTCCTTTTGAATGTGTCCAACACTCGATCCGGGATGACTTGCAACTTGGCAAGATTCCCTATATCCTGGGTTAGGGCGTACCTATTAACCCGACTTGGTGAAACCTTAAGTTCATCGGTTATTTCAGTTTATCAGCTGGTCTTTAGTTTCCATTTAGTCTTCTTTACTCAAGAAAGATACTAAATTAGGATGAATTATTCATCTTTTTGCAAGATAACTTGCGTAAGGACCTGCCAACCTCATTGCGAGAATTCGGCCATTCCCTTGTGATCCAATCACAAGATCGTATGACTCTGCACTTACTGTGCAAGTGTCGCATCGAACCATGAGACTTATTCTACTCATTGACGGAGTCATGAAACAATCTGTTCCTGATTATGTTAGGCTGACGTTGTTAGTCCTAGAGTTCCAACTCCCATCTCGTAAGATTCTTAGGGACAAACCTAGCTTCACTTTCCAATTACATTTTCACTGTCCCTACATTTAGTGAATGGGCAAGTATTTAAGGTATAGGAGTTTCAACTTTAGCGATACGTAACGATTAGGTCACGTGTTAATTTCCAAGTGAATTTCTTGGAATTCAACTCTTTCTAAACGAGTACTCCACAGTTTAGGTGTTTTAGGTTTATATCAATTTGGTTAACTCTAGAAAATAATTACGTGATCATTTCCACATGACTCGAGAAGTAGAGGAGAAGAAAAGAAAGGAAAAAGAAGAAAAAGGGAAAAAGAAGGAAGAGCAGAGAAAAGCGGAGGAGGAAAGGAAAAGAAAGGCAGATGAGGAAGAGGAAGAGCTACGAAGGAAGGAGGAAGAGGACCTGGCGGAAGCCACACACCGGTCCATCGAGCAACAGAGCTGAGCAAATGAATTGGGGAACCTGAGCCCGCATAGAGAAGAAGGGCCAGGGTCTAGCACACAGATACCGGAGTTTGTGCCAACTCTAGTCCCTGAGGCCAAGGGCATGGCCCCGATTCATCCAATCCCTACCCTCCTAGTGCCTTCCGCTGAACCCACCACCATCACCCCTAGCATCCCGACCAGTGCCGACATGTCAAAATTTGTGGCGTGGATGCAATACTTCATCAACAAAGAGATGGGCTAAGGACAAAGTACAGAAACCACGGCCAAAGGACAAAAGAGGCGAGCTACTGATGCGGAATCCAGGCAAGAGCCCAAAAGGCAGAAGGTAGAAGTCTCAACCTCACCCATCCACACAACGATGACTCCATCGGCTAATTACTACAATAGCATCGCCGAGATGCTCTCCTAATTGGAGAAAGCTAAGGAGGAACGCAAGATAGCCGTGGCTGAGTTGGCAATCGAGAAGGAATCAGTGGCCGCCTTCCATCTGGATAAAACAAGGATGATAGCCATGCAGCAGAGGGAGATCGCAGATCTCAAACAAGGAATGAAGGCTAAGGATGATAGGGAGGAGCAATGGAGGCAGCAGCTTGAAAACGAGACATAGGAACTAGTGAAAATGCAAAGAGAGCACAAGCTCCTGATAGTGTAATACGAGGAGCTCGCTACAAAATCTGCTCAGGTTGATGCGCTTGTGGCTGAGTTGAATGCCAGGGACGAGGAGAGAAAAGAAGGCATAAAGGAGCAGCAAGAGGAGATCGAGCGCCTGACTGATCAACTGAAATTTGGAAAAGAAGAGAAAGAGAGGCTGGTCAGGGAATTGGAAGACTATGAGTAGAAACTCATGATGCTAACCTTAAAGCAAGAAGAGAGCTTGGAAGAGATGAACAAAATAGCAAAGAAGTGGGCTGCACACAATGAAAAGAGGGTGAAGACATTGGCATGACGCCTTGTTCTAGTAGAGAAGGAGAAAATCATCGTAGAGAGCAAGGCAGAAGCTGCCCAAGTGGCCTTCAGCACTCACAACATAAGGCCTTCCTTGACACCATCCTGGACACCACCCATGCAGCACAAGGAGAGTCATTGGAGGTGACACAGAGAAAGCTCGGCATGGCATGGAGAGCCTTACATGCTAGATTGCAGATGCCACCCTTACCTGCGGAGGTTAGGCTGAGCTTGGATGAGCAATGAAAATACCTATTACTGGCTAGCCTAACCCCCCAGGAAATCGACGCCCTCGGATTCAAAGAAGAAGCAGCACACGGAGAGCGGCAGGGGGAGGAAGAAAAACTTGAAATCGACATGAACCGATTCAGGGAGGATGTAGTTCCACAACCCCCCTCGCTGCAGTCTCAAGAGCCACCACAAGAGGACCCATCTGTGGAAAGAAAAGCCGCCTCTAGGGAAAGACGCAGAAAGCTGTCAAGATTGTGGGAGAGAAGGAAGGAGTCTCACTTGTATCTTTCTTGCTTGCACAATGGGGGAATACACACAAGGGTGGAGGCTGAAAACAGTTTTCCTCTTCTTAGTTGTGTAAGCCAAAAGAACTCTCGTACAAAGAAATAGAAGAACCCTATATATGGGTCTCAAACCAAACTCAACTAACTAAGGTGGCATACTAACTGAGCCACGAACTAGAGTAGATAAGGATAGCTATCATGTAGCTATTATTCATGGGCGGTGTACCAACCGCGTCTGCAACTGACAAGTCGGTGACATAAATACACAACGGTCACCCTGGCGTATCACGAGTGGAGCTCGATATCTCAACACTCCCCCTCAAGCTCAATCCCAATTCCTGCACACCAAGCAGGTCTCTGAACTTGCGCAGCTTCTTTGCGCCCAATGCCGTTGTAAATATGTCAGCTACCTGATCCTCTGTGCTGACATAAACTAGATCAATAAGACCTAGTAAAACCCTCTCCCGCACATAGTGATAATGCACCTCAATGTGCTTTGTTCTACATGATAGACTGGGTTATTTGCCAAGTGTGTACTACTCATGTTGTCACAATAAATGACAACTGGCCCATTTGTAGACTGATGCATATCATAAAGTAGCTTATGCAACCAAGCTACCTCGCATGCAGCCATTGCTGCACCCCTGTACTCAGCCTCTGTGCTCGACAAGGCAACTGTAGGCTGTTTCTTGTTGCTCCAAGTGACTGCAGCACTCCCAAAAGAGAACACATATCCACTGGTAGATCGTCTATCAGAAATACTACCAGCCCAATCAGCATCAGTGTATCCATGCAGCTGTATCTGAACCCCAGTCTCATAAAATAGTCCATATTGCAATGTGGACTTCACATACCTGAGTATGCGTCTAGCCGCATCCAAATGCGGTTTCCTTGGAGCCTGCATAAACTGACTTACCAATCCAACAGCATAGCTCAAATCTGGCCTGGTAATAGTCATATAAATCAAACTTCCTACTATGCGTCTGTACATAGTAGGGTCTTCCAGAAGCTCACCTGCATCTGTGCTCAGCTTCACATTCTGCTCCAAAGGAACTAAAATAGGCTTATAGCCTGTCATCCCATATTTGGACAGCATGTCCAATCCATACTGCCTCTGCAAGAGCTGTATCCCACTTGGTGATCTAATCACCTCAATGCCCAAGAAATAACGCAGCTCTCCCAAATCCTTCATCTCAAACTTCTGCTTCAATAGCATTTTCACATGAAGGATATCTTCATCACTGTCACCTGTCATAATCAAATCATCAACATAAATGATAAGTAGCATAGTACCTTTCTCTGTTTTTCTCACATAAAGTGAGAAATCTGCCTTGGAAATCTGAAAGCCAATAGTGACAAGATATTGTCCTATCTTGTCAGACCATGCTCTAGGTGCTTGCTTCAAGCCATACAAGGCTTTCTTCAACCTACAAACAAACTCAGGATGAACATCATGCACATAACCTGGTGGCTGCTCCATATAGACCTCTTCTTGCAAATCACCATGCAAGAAGGCATTCTTTACATCCCTCTGATGTAAAGACCATCCCTTTGATGCAGCCATAGCAATGACTGCTCTTACGGTTGCCATCCTTGCA
Organism: Lygodium microphyllum; assembly: GCF_053477565.2. NCBI lineage: Eukaryota > Viridiplantae > Streptophyta > Polypodiopsida > Schizaeales > Lygodiaceae > Lygodium > Lygodium microphyllum. The sequence goes on along the minus strand of NC_141161.1, from coordinate 91,657,201 downwards.
ACCGGACTGAATGTTTCTTCATAGTCAATGCCATATGTTTGTGCATACCCCTTGACTACTAATCTTGCCTTGTATCTGTTCACAGAACCATCAGCATTGTGCTTCACCTTATAAACCCACTTACAGCCAATTGTATTTTTACCTTTAGGCAAAGGTACCAATTCCCATGTAGCATTTGCTTCCAAGGCATCCATTTCTTCATCCATGGCTTTCTCCCATTTTTCTTTTCCCATGGCTTGCTCAAAAGAAGTGGGTTCTGGTTCCTGTATCACCTTGACTATATATGCATAGTGAATGGCTGTAAATCCATCATATTTCAGCCTATCCACAGGATACCTAACTCTGGTAGACCTGCGCAAAGTGGGTTCACTCCCAGGTGCTCTCAAAACATCCCTGGTATTCCTTACTCCAGGTGTAACAATAGAAGGAATACCCAACTCATCATCAATGCTCTGTTCTGAGCCACTGGATTCACCATCCACATAAGAGTGACCTGCATTCACATCAAACATGGGCTGATCAACCTTCTCTTTTCCTTTTCGTGATACCTGCATACCACTATCTGCATTGCTTTGAGAAGATTCTCCTGATCTCAATCTGCCTGTCCATGGCGAGGAATGTGAACCACTGCTAGAAGACGCTCCAGGTCCACTAATATTTTGTGATTGCTGCTGTGAATTCTGTGCAGCATTACCATTTTGTGCATCTACATCATCAATCACATTTACTGGTTTATACCAGCTACTCATCTCATCAAAAACAACATCTCTGCTCACTGTAAACTTACAAGTAGAAGGGTTATAGCATCTATACCCTTTTTGCTGCAGAGAGTAACCAATAAAGATGCACTTCTCAGCTTTTGGATCCAACTTAGATCTCAACTCATCTGGCACATGTACATAGGCAATGCAACAAAAAATTTTCAAATGAGAAATATCTGGTTTCCTACCAGTATACCTCTCCTCTGGAGTCATTCCATGTATTGCTGCAGTGGGAGTCCTGTTCATTATGTAGACTGCTGTAGCAACTGCTTCAGCCCAATAAAAATCTGGCAAGTCTTTTTCATTGAGCATGGCACGAGATACCTCTCCAATATGCCTGTTTTTCCTTTCTGCAATTCCATTTTGTTGTGGGGTATGACTGCATGAATATTGCTGCTTTATGCCATGCTCCTGCAGGAACCTTGCAAACTCATTTGAGAGGTACTCTCCCCCTCCATCTGACCTTAGGCATTTTATCTGCAGACCTGTTTCTTTTTCAACCATAGCTTTAAGAGTTTTAAAATGCCCAAAAACTTCACTTTTCTTTTTCATAAAATACACCCAAACTTTTCTGCTATAGTCATCAATAAAAGTGACAAAATAATGACAGCCTCCAAGAGATGCAGCTTTAGTAGTCCACACATCAGAGTGGATTAATTCCAATGGCTTCTTACTCTCTTGAACATGTCTAGGAAATGGTTTCCTTGCCTGTTTTCCAAACTGACAGGCTTCACATACCTTATGCATTTCTGCAACCTTGAACTTAGGCAATCCTGCAACAATGTTTTGGGCCTGCATTGATTTAAGTCGCTGTACATTAACATGACCAATGCGTTTATGCCAGATATCAATATCTGCAACTACACCGGTCCCATGTGCAAACATTGCTGCACTCAATTCAGGCATGTCTGCATCCAATGTAAACATTCTGCCCTTCTTCTTTCCTTTTGCTATCAAGTGACCTTTATTTTTCATATCCTCAACAAAGCATCCATGAGGATTAAATCTGACCTGCAAGCCCTGTTCAACCATTTGACCAACAGAAACCAGATTCTTGGTGATATTCGGGACATGAAATACATCTGACAGGTATTTCTTTTTCCCATCCTGCATAGACAAAGGAATTTTTCCAATCTGCACAATCGGATGTGCAGTATCATCACCAGTCTCCACAAATCCTGGTTTTTCCATTTTCCTTGCATCCTCCATCCATTCTGCATGACCTGTCATGTGGTTTGATGCACCTGAGTCAACATACCATACATCATTGCTTTCTTCTGCACTTGTCACAGAATTGTTCATATGCTGCACCATGAACAAATGCTCATTTCTGTCATCACCCTGTCTACTAGAAGATGCATAATTCCCTTGTTGCAGTTTTCCATTCATGATGTCATTCTGCTTTTTATAGCAGTCTTTAGCCATATGACCCATTTTACCACAGTAGTAGCATGCAACATTACTGTTTGCATTTTGACCTCTTTGCCATCCACCACGACCTCTTTGGCTCCCCCTGCCTCTAGAGTTACCACGTCCTCCTCCATAGGACTGGTTTTCTTGAGTTTGCTGCATATTCTGATTTCTACCACGGCCTCCAAATCGGCCTCCTCTACCTCTGCCTCTACCTCTTCCAGCATTTGAGTAGAAGACAGGTTCTTTTGAAGTTCCTCCTGAAGAAGATGCACCACCATTTCTCTGTTCCTTAGAAATTAGAAGAGCAATCAACTCCTCAAAATCAGGAAATCTTTCACGAACTGAAATGGATGTCCGAAACTGTGCATAATCCTTTCCTAGACCATTCAAGGTCACAGAAACTAAATCATCATCTTCCACTGGTGACCCAATGGAAGCAAGTGCATCTGCAATCTTCTTCACCTTCATGTGGTAGTCATTGATGCTCATATTTTCTCTTTGTACATTGTGCAACTCTTGCTTGAGCTGCATTTTCCTGGCTTGTGTATTTGTGCTATACATCTTTGACAGAGTATCCCATGCCTCCTTTGGCGTACTTGCATCCTGAATATGCACAATCATAGAGTCTGAAATGCTGATAGACAGCCAATACATAACTTTCCTGGCTCTCTCATGCCATGCTTTAAATGCCTGCATTTGCTGTTGATTGGGAACATCAGGAAGAACTGGTTCTTCTTCATTTCCTGCAACAAATTCCCAATATCCTTTTCCCATAAGGAAATTCGTCATTCTAAACTTCCATGCTTGGAAGTTGTTCTTGTCAAGATTTTCAGTGACAATCTGTGAAAGAGAATCAGATGCCATTACAGAAGACTGCAAAAAATTCTATCACTGCAAAAACCACAGCTTCACACTCACAAGGGAAAATCTGCAAAACTGGCGAAAGTGGTATTTGACCACACAGTCACTTCCTAGTGACGATTTTGCATCAATAGGCAACAGGGATGATTCTGTAACTCCCAATGTCTCTGCGCACAAGCATACAATGCAATTTTTACAGTAACTATTCACCGACCTGTAGAACAGTGGTTGCACAGCTAAAAACTGGGCCTTTTCCTAAGTGCGTGCAGAAAACTTCCGCCTCCAAAACAGGCCCCGAAATGGCCTCAAATCAAAAAAACAAGGTCGCCAAGGGCTAAACCCCTTTCCCGCAGCATATACTGCCCTCTTGCTTCACCGCGAAGGGCGTCTCAACCTGAGACAATGCACTCCTGCACTTTCTGGTTGTGCTACCTGCAGAGATCTGCTCCCAAAACAGAAAATGAAAGCAACACTGCTCCTCTTACCAGAACACCGCGAGCTTGGCTTGCTTTCTTGAGCTCCTTACCACGAACAAGGCTCTGATACCATGTCAAGATTGTGGGAGAGAAGGAAGGAGTCTCACTTGTATCTTTCTTGCTTGCACAATGGGGGAATACACACAAGGGTGGAGGCTGAAAACAGTTTTCCTCTTCTTAGTTGTGTAAGCCAAAAGAACTCTCGTACAAAGAAATAGAAGAACCCTATATATGGGTCTCAAACCAAACTCAACTAACTAAGGTGGCATACTAACTGAGCCACGAACTAGAGTAGATAAGGATAGCTATCATGTAGCTATTATTCATGGGCGGTATACCAACCGCGTCTGCAACTGACAAGTCGGTGACATAAATACACAACGGTCACCCTGGCGTATCACGAGTGGAGCTCGATATCTCAACAAAAGCTAGTAGTGGAAGCCAGGAAACAGGTGAGAGCCAAACCAACCGTACTACCATCCATGCCTCTCCCACTATGCCCTGATGGTCTCCCCGTAGGATTCCACACAGAACTAGTGTTGTGGAAGATACAAGAACAAGGAAAGGATCCATTCACCTTTAGTTTCCTCCTACCCAATAGCTTGTGGAGGGTCTTGTCACTCAAGGTAATGGATGAGGTAATCACGGTCGGTGGCCAGTTGGGGCAAAGATGGATAGAAGAGCGAGAAAAGACCCTGATCTCTTGGGGCATAGAAGCAGCTCATTACTCGCAGAACAAAGTTCTTGAAGTTCCACACACTGTACAGGGCTACAAAAGCCAACCCCTGTGGAAGAGGTGAGTATGCGACATCAGCGTGCTCGCCTAGATGGCGTTTTGTAACACCCTGCCATTCGAGTGGAACAACCCTATCTACATGGAATATCCTCGAAGGGTAGGGGTGGATTTTGATGCCACCCTCCATGGGCGGTACGACTTCCCTATTATTTATAACTCTAATGTAGTATCCTTCGAGCATGCCCTTCTCTTTACCGTCGAAATCCTAGATGATTCTATGACACGCTTTCTTGCGGATTTCTCCTCACGTCCTAATCCCACTTTTGTAACAACCTGTAATTATCTTAGGTTACTTAGGCTACTCCTTAAGAAAAACCTGACTCCACAGGAGTGCGGCCTACCTTCCCTATTCTTTGACCCTAACGCTATAGACAACTGCGCCATGGCTCGTCTTATGATGAGGGCTAGTCTCCTTCCCTCTTTTTGCCTAGCCCTCCTAGAAGATATGAATGACAACCAATTCACTAGGTGCAATCACCCTTTCCTCTCCACCACTTCTCTTCATGTCCACATGAATCTGAAAGATTACATGCAAAGTCACCAGTTTTTGAGCCAATCTATCCGAACCCCTTCGCCTCCTCATTCCGATGAAGACAATTAGGCTTGGCTATCATTAAAAAAAAAAAAGCACACAAGCACTTGCTCACAGCAGCACTTGAACACCACATAGAGCACTACCACTACACCTAGGGGTCCTCAAGTTAGGCGTGCCCGGTGGCTGCGATCAGTCGGCTCTGCTCCTAACCCCCTAGGCCTTTTTGCTCCCCCACTTCACACTTAGGCCACATCAAGGGCAAGACTTTCAGACATGTCACCCTAAGACTTGCACCGCACCTCCAATGACACACGAACTGGGTCCTCAAGTATGGACATTACCAAGGGTTACCCAAGGTTAGACCCATCTCCCAGTTCCACTGCCACGGGCACCACACACTAAACGAAGAGGTAGACACATCCCTTAAGGAGTGCATAACTTTTCTTGTAGGTTATATTCGAGTTTCAAGAATTGGCTACTCAGCTGAAGAAGATCACCCATGGCATCCTTTAATGACCAAAATCTTTTCCATATGCCAGACATGACACCATTGCTGCTGTTTCAGGAGCTTTTCTGCATTGGAGTGGACGGATCAACGTGCTTCATGCCACCAGCATTTGCTTGCTAATGGCTACCATGATTGAACCAAATCAAGCAAAAGGAGTACTCAGTAATAGATCTGCCATTGGCATAGATCTTGGAACCTCATCTTCCAAAGATGCATGCCCAACGCCTCAAGATCTACGTATCGCTTATTAATTCCACAAGCTTGAAGAATTTCAATGCAAGGTTGAAGATCTTCAACGCAGCATTGAATACCTTCAACTCAAAGACAAAGATCTTCAAATCAAAGACACAGATTTTCAATGCGAAGACAAACCATATCATTGTCAAGGCAGAGTTCGGGGGGGGGCTTCTCTAGGATAAATCCCTCCAATACCATCCTCCTAAGGGATTGCTTATTGCCTCAAGAATTTCTAATGCTCAAGGGACGATCGGCTACATAATTTCCACCAGCCAATTGGAACCCCAATCAGTCGTCGCAAAATGGATGCCACAACTGTGTGAAAGATGTCAAGCATCTTCATGAAGCCTAAAGCATGCCGGAATCTCTCCTGGTCATCGTCATTAAACTCCATCACCTTTCATTCACACAACCACCTTGGAAGTAGTGTCATCCACCTACCAGTTCCGCCTAGTAGCAGACCTAACTAGCCACTACTTCCCACCACAGTGCCATGGGACTGGCTCTTGGCTAGGAGAGGGGTAATGTTACTGTGTTTCCCACAGCACAAAGGAGCGGAAAATGGAAAAAAAGGAAATAGCAAAAAATGCGCACGATAAAAGCAGAAAAAGGCACCTTGACTAGTAACCAGACCCTGAAAAATTTAAATGTTGAGGCACGACCCTCAGAAAGTCTCAGTGGCACCCCCAGACAACAAAAGAGTAAAAGGCACACCATTAAATATGGAAGCACTCCCGAATCCTTGTAAAAGAGCGCCAGGCTCGCTCCTGTGCAAATTGTACGCATTAGTTGGGAATAGGATAAAATTAGAGTGGTGGGAAATGGGGAAAAGGGCCTAGGCTACAGCTGGCCATGTAAAAAAGGGAAAAGGGGATGACCGCTCAAAAGGGATTTAGGGTTTTGTATATAAAGTTGAAAAGTGAATGAGAAGCTCATTCTTTTTGGTGTGTGGCAAAAGGAGTCTTCTTCTTCCTCTCTTCTTCTCTCCTTCTTGCTTGTGTGTGCTCTTGAGAGAGGGAGTGTGAGAGTGTGAGGGAGTGAGTGTGTGAGAGTGAGGGATCAAGAGGGTGAAGCTCTTCACTATCTCCTCTTCTCTTCTTCTCTTCTTCTCTTCTTTTCTCTTCTCTTCTCTTGCGCGCATGGCTATGGAGGATGGAGCTTGGAGATGGAGGAGGATTGAGGATGCTTGAGCTAGCATCAAGAATCATGGAGCTACCGGAGTGCAAGAGAGAGGAGGGTACTCGATCAAGCATCAAGGTAAGCTCACTACACTCGTAGGATCCACGGCGCATTGGCTAGGTGAGAGATAGCCATTAGAGCTCGCTTGGAACGCTTGAAACAATAAGCGGTCCGTGGGTCTTGGTGGTTGAGCGAAAGCTCCCACATCAAATAACTGCAAAACTTGTGTATGTGTGTGTGTGTGCATGCTTAAGTATTTTAAACGATCGTTATTGGCTGTCGCCCCAATGATAAACAAGACATTTCTTTAACAAAAGAGTTAACGGTAAAGTAAGCAATGAAAAGTTTCTAACAAATTTTCAATAAAAACTAGCTAGTTCTAAAAATGAACAAACTTCATGTACATTTTTAAGTGTTGGCCAAGGCTTAATTGCTTCAATTTTACGTGGATCTACGTGTATACCTTTGGTAGACACAATATGACCTAAATATTCTATTTCAAATTGAAAGAAATAACTTTTGTTAGGGTTAGCATATAGATGGTTTTGTTTTAACAAACTAAACACTAAAGATAAAGTTTCTTCGTGTTCTTTTTCAATTTTGATGAAGACAAGAATGTCATGAAAAAAGACTATTACACAATACTGAAAATGCAAAAATATTCTATTAATCATTCTACTAAATGTAGTTGGTGCATTGGTAAGTCTAAAGGACATTACCAAGAATTCATAATGTCCAAATTGTGTACGAAAAGCTGTCTTAAAAATGTCAGAAGTAGACATACGAACTTGGTGATATCCTGATTTTAAATCAATTTTACTAAACACTGTTGCTCCTTGTAATTTATCTACAAGGTCATCTATTCTAGGTATTGGATATCTATTTTTGACCGTTATTTTATTAAGTGCTCTATAATCTATATACATGCGGTAAGTTTGATTTTTCTTTTTAACTAATAATACAGGAGCTCCAAAAGGCGAACTACTTGGATGAATTAATTTTCTACTTAGAAGTTCTTCAATTTGCTTCTGAATCTCTTTCTATTCTAATTGGTTATGGCGATAGGGAGCTTTGCAAGGTGGTTGACTACCAGGAAGTAAATCAATTTGGTGGTCTTCGGGTCGTGATGGTGGAGGAAGTTGTAAAGGTAAATCATTAGAAAAGCAATCAGAAAATTTAGCAATAAAATGCTATTACTTTGGAGTTAGTTCAGTTTTTGTAACATCAACTTCATTAATCCATACTAAGAAAGATTTTGATTGTTTACACAAAGCTCGCTTCGCTTGTGTATGACAAATAATTGGAAATAATTCGATTGTTGTTAACCCTTCGAGTAAAATTTGTTTACCTTTGTGCTCAATGTGCATTGAGTGTGTGTTGTAATCTATATTGGGGTTGAATTGGTGATGCCATGGCATTCCTAGAATTACATCAAGCAGACTGAAAATGTGCTACTAAAAATTTTCACTTTTCCTTATAAGATCCAATACTAATTTGTAAATTATGAACTTCTTTAGTACCATTATATCGTTGTCCTAGAAATGCAGCCTTAATTTTATAGGCAGATGGAATAGTTTTAAGTTGTAATTTTCTAACTACTTTTTCTAAAACAAAATCATGAGTACTACCATTGTCATGCAAAACAGTCATATCATTATTATTGATTTTACATCGCATCTTTAATAAGGCATGCATAGAAATTTTACCAGCAAGGTCTTCAGGTTCATTAGAATTTTCGCCTATAAGTGTAGCCTCATCGAAGTCGAGCATTGCTTCAAGGTCTTCGTTGGATTCTTCAGCTCCAAGAAAGTTTAGATGCACCGTGGGTTTCTTTCAATCACGGGTGTTGCCCATGGAACAACGACTCGCAATATGACCAAGACGCTTACAATTATAACAAATTACATTTTTGGAAATGGCATTGGAGACACTTGGGTTAACATTTTTAGGTTCACCAGATTTAGGCAAATTTGAAGGTAGATTGGGAGGTTTAGAATTGGAAACTGATTGACCATGATTATTAAGAACATTTCGCATCCATGGCCGTCGGTTAAAATGATTCTTTCCATATTGAGAATTGAAGTTACGAAAACAATTAAAACGAAAGTTGTTACCCATGTTGTTACCATTGGATGCCAAAAATTGCCTTCGGTCTTTAGACTGCTTCTTTTCACTGTCGTGAGCTAGGGATATGGCTTCATCCGGATTATTGGGTTTGAACATGTTGACTTTGGCTTGGATGGATGGAATTAAGTTGGACATATGCTTTCTCTTGAAGGTAGACTCGGGCCATTGGCTCCACCATTTGGAGCTGCAAGAGAGTGCTCCAAAATCTTTCTGTGTATTGAGGGATAGACTCACGTTCACGTTGCATGACTAGGTCCCATTGTTGTTGCATGTGGAGCTCGAATTGTGGAGGGAGAAAATTTGCAAGAACCTTCTTGCGAAAGTCATTCCATATGAGAGGACGATCAATGCTTTTACGCGTGATATCCCACCATAATGCAGCTTTCTCAATAAAATAATGAGATGCAAATTTAATTTTATCACTTTCTGAGTATTTCTCATTGTCAAAATAAGCTTCGAACTGACTTAACCATGAGAGAATTTTGCGACCATCTTTAAGACCATCAAAAGAATTAAATTTGAATCTACACTTGCTTATCTTGGACTCCTTTCGACTAGCGTGGACATCCAAAGTAGTATTGATGGTGTGAACTAGGTTGTCCTTGTTGGTAGAAATTTCAGTGGCAGGACGCTTGAGGGACTTCAATTCTTGCTCCAGTTCTATGCGGTGTTGACGCTCTTCTTCAAGTTGCATGGATATTAAATCCATACTCTACTCCAGGCTTGGCTCAAGAATCGGTGATGTAGAGTCGAAATTGTCTATGATTGCTTGATGGAGAAATCTGGAGATTTAGAATGCCTTGCAAATGAAAAGACACCTTGCTTGTCATTGAATAATTTTGGCATGTAAGACCAAAATTTTAAGCGGCCTTTGGACAAGAAATTATGGATGGAAGCAAGCAAGAAAGGAAGTAAATTTTTGATGGAAATTTCGTGAAATTTATGAAGCTGGAAAGAACTACGCGAGAACTACCTCTATGGAAGAGATAGTCAGCTGTGACTTGTGAAGATTTGCAGAGTCTATGTATGACACGTAGTAAGATAAGATGAAGTTGATTATGTAAGTGGTAATGTAACTTGCTTAATAAGGCTTTAAGACTTAAGAAACTTGACGTTTTAGGACAAGAAGACGTGGTGGATGCTACCGTGGTGTCAAAAAAAATGCCCCCCCACGAAATCAAAATAGAGCTTAAGCTCTTGATTAATCTTAAGCAAAGATTTTAATTAAGCTTTAATGAATCTTACTAATCACCTCGATGTGGGAGTGGGTCTTCTTCAATGTCTGGGAAAATAACAAAATTTATTGACTGTGATAGAGGGGTTGGGGGTTTTGAAGGCCTAGAAATCTAGCCGTGTAGTTGGTTCACGATGAGACGGACCGTAGAGCCCGTTTGCAATAGAGGGCTTGCCTTCACGCCAGAGGATAGGCGATTGGAAGCCCACGAGGAGCGAATGGAAGAAGATCCCTCTTTCTCTCTTTTACTCATAAAATTGCATACGACTCATGAGAAATTAAAAATAGACTAAAAGAGAAGGTAAAGTAAGATGAAGCGATACAAGATTGGGTTCAATCTTCCCCCGACATAAAGTGGGCAGCTCCATTCAGACCATATTTATAAAAATATTATGAAATCTTCTTTGCCCAAGATTTAGGCCCTTTACAATCACTCTTTACATAAAGAGTTTGAATGTACTGGAAAATAGATAGAGTAATTTGAATTAATGGATGCTAGCAGTTGTGCATCCCACAACTCTCTAGAACCATTAATATTTTATTGGACATATCTTCTAAAAATCTATTTTGCTGATAAATATTTACATAGAGACTATGCACACACTTTATAAGAAATAGTGGTGCATCTAATATAATAATCCAAGAATTACCAAATAAATTATTGAGAAAATAATCTTTAAAATGCTTGCACGTGGCACGCCTTTCCAATTCTCCTTGCTCTACACATTAACTCTACCAAAAATTCAGAAAATCATGTTAGAATAATAACCAAATGAATAATTACAACTAGCCACATAAATCAATTAATTTGGAATTCCATAAAATAATTAATTCACGAAGATGTTAATACTTGTGTGGATAAAATGATATCACCCACATTCACACTTGCATCGATGTCCGGAAAAGGATAGGCGTCCCCATCGACCTTCCGCCTAAGACAATTCTTAGGAACGTGCCCCGCATTGACGAAGAACCATTTAAGGCGCTCATCTCGCCAATGTACACACAAAGGAGAACCATTTAAGGGGCTCATCTCTTTGCGTAGGTGCCACTTGGAAACACTCTCTTTTTCTTCCTCTCTGCATTTTTCATTTTCTACTATCTTTACGATAGGGTTTGATACTAGTTCTATCTTAAGGATCGATTGTTGTTGCAGCACTTAACACAAGGTAGAGCAGAGATTCTGTAGCTCAAATGATGGATAAATTTGCCACTTTTTGTGGTGCCAAAATTTATTCATTTAATTAGTTACTTTTATATTTGATGGGATTGATGTTTTATTTTGTTCATCATTTGCAATGAGTTTTGATCAGCAACGATTCAATCTTATATTCAGCAGATCAGCTTGTAGGTAAATTGGCCCTATTTTGTATTGTTTCTATTCATGTAGTTATCTAGATATTTTTTGTTAAAAGAGATTCATACAAGCATTTTTGTTAAAAGGGATTCATGCATGTATTTTTTTTGTACATGCAAGTATTGTGCAAGGTTTAAGTGAAGCACATAATTCTCAATCAACTATGTTGATGTGGTGAGTGATTCCTTTATGCTGGATGATATGGATTTGTTGGAAGTCGATGGTTCAAAGATCCTTTGCCTTATTGGTCCTATATGTCCATTACAGATCTCCATGCGAATTGGCAATGATCCATGAAACTCTTGTATCATGTCATCCATATAATGCACAATGTGTTGAGTCATAGAATATCTCAAGTGTCAATCCAATGTGCCTATTAAGATTTGCATGCCATGTGGATGCTATCCTTATAACAACTACTCTATAATACCCAGGTTTCATACAATGTATTGAGTCAAATCAAACTCCTATTCATTATAATAAAATTTATTTTGGCAAAATTCTTTGAGCATTCTTATGCTATTCTTTTCATTATATTTCATGTAAATGCTATGACTAAAGTGATGCCTTGAAATTGAATCTATAATTTGTGCCAATGTACATATCCACATGTGTTTCAATATCGATGTTTGTGTCCGTTTACAAAAGTGTAAACATCTCTTAATACCATGTTGATTTGTATGGCATATTGGTGATTACTAGACAGACTTAAAATGCTTATTATTTAGGGTTTAATACATACTTCTTTACATCTAATGTGTAAGTTATAATGCTTGAGAGAAGAATAAGAATTCTCTCAATAGAAGTACGTAACAGAAAAGATGAAGAATAGAATCAGATCACTGATACGTATCATTGCTCGTCTTGGGTACATATGCGTCCAAGTATGAAGGGAGCTTTTAGGGTAAAAGCATATGCAATTGCTGATGTATCAAAGCACTGGAAGGGTAAAATTTGAGCTCTCAGAAAAAAGAATGTTGATTCTCACCTTGTAAGAGAGGCGTTTGTACAACATGTATTCATGCCAAAATAAATATATATTGCACCCACTATGCCCTTTCAACGAAACATTGCAAATAGTAAGTATTTGCAACTCATTGAGGATGAGAAATTTCATGATATCTATGTAACTACTTGTCTCTTATTTACAGAAGTTTACCCTTGGATTGCTATGAGTGGCAAAATATTGAGAGTTTCACAGGTTCTTTTAAGTATTACCAGCTCGAAATTAGTAGATTGCTCTTTGAGGGGGCGTATAGCTAAGCATCTCATAGAGGACCTTGGTTTTCTCTATGACTCCAAGTACATATTGCCCAAGGGAGGTCGAGAATATAGAACCCTTGAGTCTATGCACAAATTGAATCTCAATAGCATAGAATGGCCATTGTGTAGGAGTGACATTTTGCACATGTGTAGCACAAAAATTTCAGCAGATATATTGAACTCTATGAAGCCAAGCATTGGCTCAAAGAATATACATCTAAGCTGGTTCATACCGATTGCAATTTTTGCACATATGTTCAAGGAATGTAAGGATTTGAGATGTACTAGAAGCACGCACGTCATAAAAAGTGTATCGGAGGATTATGTAACAAGGATTCTAGGCAAAACTTATACATAAAAAATGACTCACAATCCTGACATAGTGGAGTGTCGAGTCACAACAAGGGACATAGCTTTCAGGTAAAATTTTTCTCTCTTACTGGACTATTATCTTATTTAGGGATGGATCGGCTAACTTTCCTTTCCAATTACAGGTACTTTGGACTTTATGCCTAGTGTTCAAGTATCGTAGATGGAGGATGCTCAAGGGTAAATGGTTGTGCCTTCATTAAGACATGCATGAAAGTGCCATTGTGGATGTTACTGTCATTTGTGAGGGCCGTGAGCCCCAAGTATTGCAAATGGAGGATGATTGTCCCTTGAATATAATGCGCCAAGAAATTAAAATATTAATGCAAAATCCACCTATTAGCTTGTATTTTAAACTAGATGGTAGGAAAATTTGAAGTTGAGCTGAGGATACTATTACTAGTGGAAAGTGTGTGGCTCCACATATTTTAGAAATTGTAGAGTCTCCCTAAAAATCCCAACACGACAAGTTGTAATATCCAACACTTGTAAATTTTTTAAATTTTTTTGGCCAATATAATATTATCGTTTGTAAACTTGTAATATTTAAAAATTATGGTATTTATGTAAAATCATACACTAGCTATACACTTTCCACATCAACACATTTACATATGCATGTAAACTTTACAAAAACGTAAGTAAAGCAATAACTAAATATCGTATGCGAACAACCTTTAATGGTTTAAAACTTAAGGTTTTTAAGGTAGAACTAGTTTGGTTCTTGTTTCATTGTTTCATTTCATCCTTTCTCTCTTCATCTCTTTATATCCACCGTATCCCTCCTACATGCTACGATGGATGCTCACGCACACTTTGATGAGTGGATTCATGAGACTATCTTTGCTAGCCAGGGTGACAAGATATTTCAGGTTTTCTCTAAGAACTTCAACCTTGAAAGCATGCTCTCATCATTGGATCCCCCCCCTTTAGGTTTTGGAAGATTTTGTGAGCACCATTGCTACCTGCACATACTCCATCGAGGGATCCTACATGACTTGGGTGCATCTGGAACATCTCATGGTATTTCAAGTAGGGAAGAATCACCAAAAAGTGGTGAATAGGTGTTTGGCCAATGTGGATCCTTTGCACAAACTATTCATTGTTCCCATGGGCAATGCACCAGGTACAACACATTTGGATATTGTGGAGTGTGATTGTGCGTTTGCAATTTATCTCGTTGCATTGGTACACCTCTAGAGGAGGAGAGCGATGAAGATACAACTCCACAGGTTGTTGCTATCACATACATGGGAGAAGAACTGATTGAAGAGCTCATAAATGTTGAAGATGAACATCGAGTGTTGTGGCAGAGCAAGGATTGGCTCTCATGGTGTCATCTTCATCAGAAGAGCCACAAGTTGACAAACCCAACCTTGCCTCCTTGATGCCCATTGAAGTAGATGGTGTACAATACTTGCTTCTATCAGATGTGCTACAATACTTGTAAATGAAGGAAGAATAGTTGTTTTCCATCCTACGATAGCAGAGATTGGAAGATATGATGGTACAAGCTTAGATACAATGAGTGCCATCATAGAAGCACAGGAGCATATTACCTCGATTGAACAAGATTACCTTGTGTCGGATGCTGAATTTGAAGCACTACAGCATGATCTTTGGACCAAGGCCCGAGTTTCCTACCAAGGAGTTTGTAGATCCCTCTACCCAAAGAGGTGCCTCACTAATACACGAGGAAATGAAGATACAAGATGATTTGGAGAAGGTGAGATTTTTAACTACCATATATTTTTATGCAACAAAACTTGACGCTAGGGTGCATCAGGTCCCCCGAAGTCCACTAGGTGAAATATTGGCAAAAAATGATGCCTGCAACTGCCCTGTCTGAAGTCTTTGGCATTTGAGGCCACTTTCTAGGCTTTTGGCCAAGATTTCACCGGTGGACTTCGGGGGACTTGATACACGTTACCGTCAAGTTTCGTCTCTTTCTGGTAACTCTAGGCTAGTTGCTAAATATATTGTTTGATTTGACTTTGTCATTTAGGAAATATTGTATATAGATGAGTTTGCATCAAGGCAAGGAGGAGCTTGGCATGCGGATCGACAGAAGGATTCAACTCTAAAGGAGTACATTGGCAACCTTGTTGTAGACTTGGTGGTCTTCCATAAGAAGTGCTCAGCATGAGGGCAAGAAACAATCATGAAAATTTGAGCTTTGACTAAGTTTGGACCTTTTTCGAGTGATACATGTGACATCTAGCTTGGAGAAGATGGTGCTAATCAAGTGGTCACAACTTATTTACTTGTTTGACCAAACATGTGGTGGTATGTGCTTGCTACATTAGGTGACCTTGCTAATGTGTCACATCCGCTTCTCTTAGAGAAAGAGCTGAAGGGGGAGCATGTCTTTTTTGAAGAAAAGAAGGAACTTCTATTTTCATCGGAAGCTGGCCCCTCCTCTCCACGCATGAAAAAGCAAAGGAATGAATGAGAGTTCTTGTTAGCTATCGGCTTTTTGTATTAGCCATCACATGTATTTTTCTTGATAAATATAAGATATTTTACTTTGTCCCTGTAAATAAATATTCATTGAATAAATATGTGGTTCGTGTAAGTGTGACGATAATGTGTGGTACGTGAATAACGCATTCGCATACGTTAACATGATCCAATTTAATTATGTCAACGCATAGTACTGCACTTGCAATTGTGCATAAGCGATAACGTAACTTCTATCCGTATGTATTATCACTTTTGATGCGTGTATATGTTAAACAAAAATTAAGAGTCGTGTGTTTCAAGAAACAAAACAAAACAACTTTACTCAATTATTTTAATTCAGTACACATCACATGAGATATTATGTATATATATATATAAATATTCCAATGTGGTAGAGCATACAAATTTTTTTGGCCTTCTAAGATGCTATGGTGCTATAACACTCATTAAAAAACCTTCCATCATTAATCGCATAACCTATGGAGGAGTCCCCTTGCAATGTCGAAGCGGAATGATAAAGTTTATGTCTTTATCTGTGATTGTGACATGCTTTGCATGGATGGCCACTAGCTGTGTATCATCAAACAAGTCAATGAGAAACCCCTTTGCAGCTGTTTGCAAGGCCTCCATAGCTACAGAAGTCCACCTTCTTACTGGTGGGCCATCCCGCACTCGTGCCCAAAATCTTCCCATCCCTTTCAGCTCCAAGTCTTGCATGACTTCCTGAACAACCTTATGAAAAGATCTTTTCGGGATGAGATGCTTGTATTTGTGTTGAATTCTCCTTATCTCCTAAAGGGCAACAGTGTGCGGTTTCCATCTCCTCTTCTTCTGTGGTGGTCCTTGTGCTCCAGGTGGCGGGCCTTGGTATGAGGTCTTTGAAATGGCGACATGCTTGCTTGGTGCATGCCATGAAAGCTTGAGGAGGGTAAGATGGAGAAGAGACAGAGGTTGGGGGTGTGAGAATGGAGGAAGCAAAGAAAGCAAGATGTGAAAATGAGAAGAAGAATGAACTTTTAACCCATTTAAACCCCAAAACTATGTTAATGCAACTTCATACGCATTCTCTATCGTGTGATCATAAATCCATAACCTTTTATCAGAATGCAACGAAACTTTACACGCGCACTCGTTAGGGTATTACTTTTTTTGAAAAAAATGCCTACAGATCCCTAGTTTGAAGTCTAGCATCTGGAGTCACTTTCCTACCACCAAGAGCCTTTTTTTTTTGGGAAAAAAAAGCCTGCAGACCCCTTGTCCGGAGTCTAGCGTCTGGAGTAACTTTCTTGTGGGGGTCTGCAAGCATTTTTTTCCCAAAAAAATAATTTGGGCTCTTGGCCACCTAACGAGTGCGCGTGTGAAGTTTCATCACATTCCGATATAGTTTAGTATTTTAAATACTATCCCACACCAAAATTATGGATGGATTGATAATTGAGAAATCAACATTGTTACTAATGGCCCTTAGAAACTTCCCACCACATAGACTATGCAAAGGCATTAGGAGTAAGTCTGCAACAAGAAATGGCAAAATTTTGCATGTTTTTCCTATTGAAATTGACAGTGCTAGCAAAAACTGTAAGTAAGAGTTGAAAATATAGCAAAGATGCATAGTCAAATTTGAGAGTGAAGGAGAAGAGTAAAAATTTAATTCATATTTTAAGGGTGTGTATAATATTTTGCACTGGGACATAGTCATATGTCCAATGCACAAGGATAACACTATGCCAAAAAAGATAACATTACAAACTATGCTCATTCCATTGTAACAAATGTATCCTTCACTGCTTGAAGCTTTCTTACAAGATGGAAGTCCTTGGGAGTTACAGTGATACACTTTGCATATATTGCACAACGTTGAGCATCAGTTCATCAAGTCAACTAAAAAGGCCCCTGCACATTGTAGAGCATGAAGATATTCTTTTGTGAAGCGATCAGACCTTGTGCCAGAAACCACCTCCTGCTTTCTGTGTGGTAGAGGTCTTGCACAATCTCATGATGCTTAGGGCCACTATACCTAGCTTCCACTTGTATTTCTTGTGAGGATGCTGAGGAGGACCCTTGTGAGGGCGGCTTGAGGAAGTTGGGTTAGGTTGAGAAGGGAGTGCATTCGAGCTAGTAGATGCTCCAAGGGGCTGAACACGAGCAGAAGCTTATTTGCAACTACCTTAGACCTAGCCATCTTTCCTACACAAGAGATGTGAGAACTCAATGAATAAGATAGAAAGTGAAACCCTAATTTATATAACCCTAAACTATAAGACTCATTCACATAGATGCACACTCCCTCTTTCTCTCTTAAACTATGAATTGCATTCACACTAAACACATTGTTCATCTTACTATCTTAGCTCTCTTCGAACCCGTTTGTTGTCTTGTCGAAGCCTTGTTTCTAGCCACTTGGCATGGTTTTCTTTGGTACTTGAGGCTTCATAACACACTCTTTTAGTGACATGATGTGATTCCATCATATCTGTAGCCGATTCATCAGCACTTTCTTTTGTCTCTTTTGCAAGAGTTTAGCTTCATTCACTACTATAATCCTATACCACTAAGATAGCAATTGGATCATTGGATTGCTACCATTCACCCCTCCACCATGATCGGTTTTTCTTTGGTATGCACCACGTATTATCTAATGTGAAATTTCCATCCCTTGTGTGGACCAAACTCCAATGCTTCCCTTTTTTGCAAACTATGGCCCATGTGCCTCAAGGATATGCTACAAAGACACATATCACACATGAGTAAAACTATGCTCAATAGTTTATACAATTCATACAATTTTAAAATATTAACTTAGTATGTACCATGTAATGTGTGATAGAGCTTTTGCCCCATGCTTCCATTGTGTTTTTGTAGAAGCTATGCACAGCATCGATAAATTATTGCTTATATTTATTGTTAAACACCATCTTGCAAAGTAAGGGAGCCAATTTGTTAAGACTTATTCAAACCTTAATTCAAGTAGGAACCGTAAAATGTAACTTTTTCCACCCATCATTGTCCTACAGCCTATGAACCATGACATTCCCTTCCTCATTGATGGGTGTTGAGAGAAACTTCATAGCCTTTGCTCCTCCAAAGCAAAGCTTTTTTGGCAAGTTACCAGATTTTCCTGATCTCCTCATCTTTTTCAATCATCACTTGATGCTTGTGTAGCCCAATTTCTGATAGCACTCCCTCCACATTCTTACACATTGTAATGGCTTCTTTTTCTAGTTGCATCCTATAAAATCAAAGCAAATGTATTCATATATAAGTTTCTCCATGATTCTGACAAAAGTATGCAATGAGTAAATGTGAATACGATCCAATGGAATGTTGAAGATGGGCTTCTAAGTGGGATCTTCTCTATTGCACGCCCATGTAGCACTTGTCACCCTTTTCTAGTTCTTCTTTCCGTCCTTTCCTTCCACCCTCTCTGTCAAGCAAAATATGCATGGATTCTTTGTATTTGTGCCATTGGAGACTCCACACATGCATTTTAAATTTTTCAAGTCTTCTACAAGATGCCATTCAACCAAGTATTGACCATACCCTACCTTCAATCGAGAGCATCTCACCATATTCTTGATGATCGATGATGCTTGCAATGCTTCTGTGCATAAAGAACAACTGCAGCACCTCAAATGTTTCCTTAGGAACTTCAAATGCAGCGAATCACCACACATGGCGCTCGAATTGAACACTAAAGTTCCCTGGGTTTTTCTTGTCGAATTATAAAGCTCTATTCATCATAGTTACACTAACTCTTTCAAGCTTTACTCCTTTGACAACCTCGGTTTCATCTAATCTTATAACAAACTACAATTTACCATTACATTTCTCAACAAACATATTATAGTACATTACCATTGCTGATTGCACCTTGTACAAATCTAAATAGTAATTGTTGAGTTCGGTGAACTTCACCTCATATGCATTTTTTGTCCCAACCTTTAGTGTTTCCATGCATTGAACATGCATGGGATCTCCTATCAGCTCCAAAACCTTTGTATTAAGTTGTCGTCAGGCCTCTATTAACTTTGAAGGTTGAGGAAAAGACACAATTCTATTTCTCTTCAGCACACGACCAAACCCAGCCTTCACAACATTCAATATCTTTGAGTAAGTCGTTGTGCTAATACCGGCCTTGTCACAAATGGATTGTGCATCCATAGTTGAGAACTCGTTTGGCACATCTTTTATGTGCACTCAATCTCCTTTTCCTTCACAACCCTAAACTTAGAATTGCTCAATGTACTTGCCTTCAACAATCTACTAATACATAATCCAACCTCACCCTCACCTAGTTTCTCATTCTGAGCTATCTTACATGCTTTGATACGACACTTCCACTAGCCGCTATTCACAATTAACTTAATGATTGGCTTCTTCTTTCATTAATTCAAGTAGGAACTATTAATGTAACTTTTTCCACCCATCATTGTCCTACAACCTATGAACCATGACATTCCCTTCCTCATTGATGGGTGTTGAGAGAAACTTCATAGCCTTTGCTCCTCCAAAGCAAAGCTTTTTTGGCAAGTTACCAGATTTTCCTGATCTCCTCATCTTTTTCAATCGTCACTTGATGCTTGTGTAGCCCAATTTCTGATAGCACTCCCTCCACATTCTTACACATTGTAATGGCTTCTTTTTCTAGTTGCATCCTATAAAATCAAAGCAAATGTATTCATATATAAGTTTCTCCATGATTCTGACAAAAGCATGCAATGAATAAATGTGAATACGATCCAATGGAATGTTGAAGATGGGCTTCTAAGTGGGATCTTCTCTATTGCACGCCCGTGTAGCACTTGTCACCCTTTTCTAGTTCTTCTTTCCGTCCTTTCCTTCCACCCTCTCTATCAAGAAAAATATGCATGGATTCTTTGTATTTGTGCCGTTGGAGACTCCACACATTCATTTTAAATTTTTCAAGTCTCCTACAAGATGCCATTCAACCAAGGATTGACCATACCCTACCTTCAATCTAGAGCATCTCACCATATTCTTGATGATCGATGATGCTTGCAATGCTTCTGTGCATAAAGAACAACTGCAGCACCTCAAATGTTTCCTTAGGAACTTCAAATGCAGCGAGTCACCACACATGGCGCTCGAATTGAACACTAAAGTTCCCTGGGTTTTTCTTGTCGAATTATAAAGCTCTATTCATCATAGTTACACTAACTCTTTCAAGCTTTACTTCTTTGACAATCTCAGTTTCATCTAATCTTATAACAAACTACAATTTACCATTACATTTCTCAACAAACATATTATAGTACATTACCATTGCTGATTGCACCTTCTACAAATCTAAATAGTAATTGTTGAGTTCGGTGAACTTCACCTCATATGCATTTTTTGTCCCAACCTTTAGTGTTTCCATGCATTGAACATGCATGGGATCTCCTATCAGCTCCAAAACCTTTGTATTAAGTTGTCGTCAAGCCTCTATTAACTTTGAAGGTTGAGGAAGAGGCACAATTCTATTTCTCTTCAGCAGACGACCAAACCCAGCCTTCACAACATTCAATATCTTTGAGTAAGTCGTTGTGCTAATACCGGCCTTGTCACAAATGGATTGTGCATCCATAGTTGAGAACTCGTTTGGCACATGTTTTATGTGCACTCAATCTCCTTTTCCTTCACAACCCTAAACTTAGGATTGCTCAATGTACTTGCCTTCAACAATCTACTAATACATAATCCAACCTCACCCTCACCTAGTTTCTCATTCTGAGCTATCTTACATGCTTTGATACGTCGCTTCCACTAGCTGCTATTCACAATTAACTTAATGATTGGCTTCTTCTTTCATTTTCACTCATGTGTTAGCTTGCTATTGATCTTTCTCAGGTTGTCCAATTGTGCCTTTGCCTCCTCATATGAGATACCAATGCCATGGATAGTGTCATGCATTGAAATAATTTGATTGTTTTGTTGAATTATAGTATCATTCAACTGTACCACTTATCCTATGAGCTGTTGTATATGAAGTTGATGTGCAACGATCACATCATGATAATTTTTAATGGTTGCTTGGCAAGTTGTAAATACTTTGAACACTTGATCATTGAGCCACCTAGTGTAACCGAGAAACCCATTTTCACCCTCGCACACATACTTTAGCAAATTTGTGATTCCTGAGAAAGTATGAGGTTTATTTTTAAAGGGGTCAATTGGGTAGATTCCCCCATCAACCCACAAATCCACGTGTTTCAATCCTATTTGCATGTAACTCTGCAAAACCTGAGGGTTGACACTAGTATGATGGGTTCTTTTGAATTATAGGACATATTCAATCTCTACCTCAATATGCAGCTCCTTCTTTCCTGTATTTATTTTACTATTAATAAAAATTGGGATCCTACTTGATTGTCATAGGAGGTAGAGTGGAGATGCACAGAGAGGCACACAAAGGTGCCAAGGGAAAGGAGGGTGTAAGTAATTCACTTTGTTAATGAAGGTTGCATAAACACAGAGAAGATGTCACAATAGAGCCATGAGAGAATATAGATATGGGGGAAAATAGCTCAGAGGGTTGGGATATCTAAGACTTTTCATATTTTAGACATTTCTATTTACCAAAAGCTAGAAAATAAAAAATATCCAAAATCAATTTGTTATTCTCGATTAAAAAATAAATTTTCATTTTCCTTGTTCTCGATTAAAAAATCAATTGCCTCGTATCTACTAATCATTTTGCATTGAAAATGAAGCACCACACTCTCGTAACTAACTCCTTTTTGAATATAAAATTTGGTTGAAAAAAACTTTTTGAATGAGGAGAGAGAAGGAATCTAAGTATATCTTTGTAGATAATATAAAAAAGGCAAAATGAGATTGCAAAAGTGGAGAGAGAAGAGGATTATTTTACTATTCTTCTCTCCTCTTTTTCTTTTTTTAAGGAGGAGAGAGGGGGGGACTAAAAGGCCCATTTGTGGGTTCATTTTTTTCCTAATGTTTTCGCCAAACCCTTATTATTAGAAATGCAAGTCGTGGTGTGCGTCTCACACAACTCTCTACAACACTTCCAAGTCATGTTCACTTGTTTTCCTGTATGGCTTCCTAGAAATCGTCTAGCTTTTGAGCCTCCCATTGAAACATTGACCAAGACATCTCTTGTTTTACCTCAAAGTTGGATCATTTCATAAGTGAACTTGGTCCCATGAAAATCCATTTTCGAGATTAATTCCTTGGATTTGTCTTAATATACTCATCTAAATAAAGATAATGACTTAATAGAATATGCATAGTCAAGATGCAACCTGGGAAGTTTGTTAATCATTGTAATCTCTGCATGCAAAGTACAAATATAAACATTTCTAAGAGAAATTGATAGAATGGGATCCCATATGTCTTTATATTTTTAAATTTACTCAAATCTATAGAGTATTAGTTGGGGCTCTTCTTTCTGGTCATAAATGTACATGGAACCCTATTTACATAAAAATTTAAGTAACTATGTAAATATCGAATCCTTGATAAGGGTTTGATAGTTTCTTTCCCTCCTTTTTAGGGATTGAACATTTACATAATTACTCAAAATTTTATGTAAACAAGGTGCATGATTAGTCTATTAATATTTTTACATTGACTATTTTTACATTTGAGTATGTGAAAGGTCACTTTATAACTAGCAAAAGGCCTGCTACACTCTTTTAGTTTCTTGGTGGGCCCACTTGGCCCAATCAAGATCCCATTAAGATTTTCCAAAACCTATATAAAGACCACATGGAGTGTTGACATCTCATTATCTTCCTTCAAAGGGTCACCTCACTCTTATCTTGTCACTTGGTTGACATCTACTCTTTTCCTTAGCCGCCAAAATAGACATTGCAGTAGCATATTAGGCTAATCAAACAACATGCAATGCAAGATTTATTGAAAGAGAGATTTTGCATTTAATGAGATACAGTAGAAATAATAAATGTGGGATGAGGAAGGGATTACCTCATTAGCTTAGTGACTCATTGCAACGTGTCCCCTAGTATCATCCAGGACACGTCTTAGCAGTCCATTGGAAAGGATGTCTAGAAAACTCCACCCGGCACTCCCAAGGAATGTTACGGGTTTTGCGATCTAGGTCTTCCCGCGTCTGCCATGTAGCAGAAGTATCCTGGCCGTTTCCCACTTAGGATCGACGAGAATTAGGGTTTTACTGTTTGGTCATTAGCTAACAGCAACTAGCATCAGACTCGAGCGAACTACTTTACGTAGAAACGCCAGGTCCGAAGCAGATTCACACTGCACTTGGTTCAAGGAGAATGGGAAACGGGAGGGATGCAAAGCTCAACCTCTCTGCCATAAGGCATAGTCCCATTCCGTCCCCCTAAAACAGCGTAAATTGGGTAAGACGTAACTCTGGGTCATCATTCTCGTTATCCGTTTTGATGATGATGTTCATTCCGCTGTTCTTCGAGATTTTTGAGAAAAGTTCCCAGCTAACCGGAACCACCCAACCGTAGGACAGACCCATGGCCCATCCTCTGCACTTTCCTCAGTTTGTTTTAGTTATTTAATTATCTAACACATTAATTTGACATATAACAATCAGCTTCCTTAATTAACCCTGTTAAGCACTGGTTCCTTCACGTAATCTTATCACGTGACATAGAAAAACAATATCAAGCAAGTTCTTTTAACATTTCATCATTATCTTTGAAATACAAGGAGTTTTGCCCGTAGGCTTGTCCATAATCCACCCGGAGGCTATCCAGTAATCTCCAGGGATCACTATTCCAAGCTTCTGCCCGTCAACTAGTATGCGGGCCTCGAGATCCAATCCCGAGTCACGTTAGCCTCTTGCACAGGACCCGAAAGACGAGGGATTTACGGCCAGAGCCCCTCCTGGCACCCAAGCGTTCTCCTGCTCCAAGTAGAACTCAATGGAGAGACCTCTCGTGGCGGGTTCGGTCCACATTCCCGGCGCGGTCAACAACCCCCTTGGTTAGGGTCAGGCAGGCAGTCGGGGGTAACTCAAGCTGTCTTTCCCTTCAGGCCTTTAACATGAAGTATAGGTACTCATTCATAATTCAAACAGAGCTCTAAAATCTCTAGCAAGCACAAACATTTCCGTTAATCAACCGAGTTGTTTGGCAAACTGCTAAGGAAGTGTTCTTTCCTTTTTGAGTGTATCAGCACTTGTTCCCAAGGTGTCTTGTAACTTGGCAATATCTCTTACATTTCGGTGTAGGGCATACCCAACTTGGTTAACCATATGCTAGTTTCTGGTTTACAACTTTCCTTATTTATAAGGATATCTAAAAATATGTCTTTTTGCAAGATAACCTGCGTAGGGATCTGCCGTCCTTGATGAGGGTTTTTACCCTTTCTCCTTATGAATCAATCACAAGACTAAATAATTTCATACTTGTTGCGCAAGTCCTGCGATGGAATAATCTGTTTAGATTCTTTAAGCTGACGTATGTCAAGCCTCGGGTTTCTTCTTTTAAGAACCTTAGGGACAAACCCTAGTTTCTTATCTTTACGAATTTATTGTCCCTACAGTAAGGAAAGTAGTCAAGTGCTTAGGGTATGAATGTTTCTATGTTTAGATTGGTTTAGTTATCTTTCGGAAGGTAACATTAATCTTCTTGTCACGGTTTTGCTATCCTTGTGACAATTTACTTTCCAGTCAATACAACTTAATTTTAACTTCCGTTTTCCTTACAGATGAACTCATGCTAAATAACAACATTTGCATTGCTAAGATGTGCAATTAGCAAAGATAACTTCCTAGTAATTTGATCATCGAAAGAAACCTTTCATGAATTTAACCATTTACAACGATTCGTTGCGAAAGGAATAAGACTAATGGTGCAAGATATAATTTCAACACCTTAGGATTTAACTAAAATATACGACTATAGTAAATGGCTTATCTTGCTCGTAATTTATAATGCTTGATGCAATTTGAAGAAAGCTAAGTTGTATACATTGTCATTCATAAGCTAAACTCCTTCGTTACAAATAACTCGAACAAATATAACCTATCCTTAACAATTTTTTTCCTTGCATGATCGACTTAAAACCGAATTAAAGCCAACTAGAAGAAAAACCTGGTTTTGGGGTGAGATATCCACATGGATACCGAGAGATGACCCTCCCGCAGCTACACCTTGGACTTTCTTCGGCGGCATCATAGTTCAAATGTGATATAGCCTTTTAATCCTCTTTCTTCTGGAATTCCACGGTCTTCTCCTTCCTTCACTTTCTTTTATCTTTTTTCCCACTCTTCCTCCTTCACTCCCTCTACTTTTCCTCCCTATAATTTATCTCACGGCTACTTTTCCCTTACGGGATATCATCTGAGGCCATGATGATGATTTGGATTTTTAGGTTCAGGGGGGAAAAATAATAAGGGGGATACGGGGGATTAAGAGGAAAGCTTAGGAAGTTGTGGGAAAAAAAAAGAAAAGAGTTATGAGGGGGGGTTGAAAAAGGGTTAGTGGAATAAAACACCGGGGGGGGGGGGGGGGGGGGAAGTATAGGAAGGGGGACTTGGGGGAAAATTTTAAGACCCGGGGGTGAAAGGTATAGGAAGGGGGTCTTGGGGGGATTTTAGGACATGGGGGGTGTGTGGACACCGGCTTGTTTGATAAAACTAAGAAAACAAAGCTCAGCTAAGAGAGCACATGCACAAAAAGATCTAAAAAGTGAATGAAGGAATCAATGAAAGAGAATGAAAGTCTTCAAGGTAGCCTAAGGACAAAGTAGCCTATGGGTGTGACTCGATTAGCCTAAAGAGCTAAGAGGAGGGGGGGGGGGGGAAACAAGGGGTCTTAGGGAATTTTCGAAACCCGGGGGGGGGGGGGGGGGGGAAACAAGGGGTCTTAGGGAATTTTCGAAACCCGGGGGGGGGGGGGGGAGAAGGGTTTTAAAAAGGCATAAGAGGGGGGGGTGAAAGGGGCTTAATTAGCCCTTTAGAAGCTCCCCCCAGGAAGCTTCTAAAGCTTCCATGTGGGAGGGGGGAAGCTTATTAGGTAGACTTCGGTGGCGATTGTAGGCATGATGATCAGGCGGTGAGGCCTGCAGCTGCAGAGGCGGCGGCGCTGGGAAGACACCCCTCGACTAGCAAAATGCTCCTCCAAGTCCTCCCTCTCACACGTCGATAGCTTCTATGGCGATGGCCTCAGCGTCTTCTGTTACTCCCTCTCTCTTGGTTGCCACACGACGTAGCAGCGGCACGGCCTCTTCCGACCCTTCTTCCTCTATTCCTCACGGCTCTACCCTCCCATCTTCAGCGGCCCCCCTCGTTTAAGTAGTGGAGGGGAGGGGGATCTTCCCTCCCTGCGTGTCATCACGCATGTTCCCCTCCCTATCCCGAGCTCCACCAAGGAGCTTAATGGCTCCTTCTATTTCCCTTCCCCTCCAGCTCGTCAATCGGCTGGAGGGATAAGGGAAAAAAAAATAATAATTTATCCACTTCGTTTTTCCATTTGAGCTCGTTCACGTGTGTAGTAAAATAGAATGTTACATTCTCTCCCCCTTAGAGGAATTGAGATGTCCTCATCTCGAAATAAACTGGGGATATTGCTGGTTGAGTGTGCCTTCATCTATCCAAGTGGCATCCTCTTTGGGATAATCTTTCCACTGGACAAGGCATTCTCTCAAGGTTCTGGATCTTAATTGTCTCTCCCTAACATCTAAGATCCTATCTGGCCTTAGTTCAAGGACTCCTTGACTAGGCATTACAATTTGTTGGTCATCAAGTACATGATTAGGGTTGGGTACATATTTTTTCAATAGGCTGATATGGAATACATTGTGAACCTTTAGGTTCTCAGGGAGTTGCAATCTATAAGCATTGGGTCCTAAGCATTTGAGGATTTTGTACGGCCCACAATACCTTGGACTTAACTTCTTGCATTCTCCTAGGGATAGAGAACTCTTTTTAGAGCGTACACGAATGAAGACCATGTCCCCTTCTTCAAAGGCTCTTTCTTGATGTTTCAAATCTGCATATGCCTTTTGTCTATCCTTGGCCACTTGTATGTCTTGTCTTATTGACCTTATTTGATCATCCATGTCCTCCAACATTTGTCTTGAAGCTTCAACTCTTATGGTTGGATCAGAAAAGTTTAGGGGACTTCGACAATCATGACCATACAATGCCTAGAAAGGGGTCATTTGAATGCTCTGCTGGTAAGAAGCATTGTAGGAAAATTCAACCAAAGGCAAGAATTGAATTCACCTCTTCGGCTCTTGACAGCAGTATGCCCTAAGCATATCCTCGATGACTTGATTTACTCGCTCTGTTTGGCCATCCGTTTGGGGATGGTAGGCGGTGCTAAAACAGAGTTGAGTCCCAATAGCTTCAAAGATAGCTCTCCAGAAGTGTGATGTGAAGAGAGAATCTCGATCATTAATGATTCTTCTAGGTAACCCATGTAGCTTGAATATCTCCTTGATAAACAATATTGCAATGTCGGAGGCTTTATAGTTTGTCTTTACTGGTATCAGGTGTGCAACCTTGGTAAGCATGTCAACCACAACCATAATGGAATTGTATCCTCCTAAGACTTGGGGTAAGCCCACAACAAAATCCATACTGATGAATTCCCATTTTATTTGGGGAATGTCAAGCGGTTGCAGTTTCCCTGGCATCATGACATGTTCGGCTTTGATACGTTGGCAAGACAAACACTCAGTGACATACTTGAGAACGTCACCTTTAAGCCTCTCCCAATGGTAGCTCTTCCTAACTGCATTAAGAGTTTTAGCATAGCCAAGATGTCCTGCGAAAGGAGAATCATGAGCTTCCCATAATATCTTCTGCTTAAGTGACTGGCTTGTTGGTATACACAGCCTTATTCTGTAGTAGACAAGTCCATTATCAATGGAAAATTCCTGATACTTAGCTTGCAACTTCTGATTCTGCTCCTTGGTAGATATTTCCTTTATCATTGTTTGGTAGGCCAAATCATGGCATGCTTCCTCTCTAGCTAGTTCAAGTATAGGGTTGTTTGGCATAGATACTTTTGTAGCCAGAGATCTGGCTGTTGATGGATTTTGCAAGATTAGGGAATTTAGGAATGCCTTGCGACTGAGTGCATTGGCAACTACATTCTCTTTCCCTGGTCAGTACTTGATTTCAAAATCATATTCCTCCAATACTTCAATCCACCGACGTTGCCTCATGTTGAGCTCGTTCTGGGTAAAAATCCATTTGAGACTCTTATGATCGGTTACTAGAGTAAACTTGTTACCCAACAAGTAGTGTCTCCAAAGCTTTAGAGCATGCATGACAGCTAGTAATTCCAGATCATGCATGGCATAATTCTTTTCATGGCTCTTCAATTTCCTTGAAGAGTATGCTACTGGATGACCTTCCTGCATAAGTACACATCCCAAGGCAAGAATGCTAGCATCAGTTACTACCTCGAACTCCTTATTGAGGTCAGGAAGTTTTAGAATAGGTGCTGATACCAAACTTTGCTTCAATTTGTCGAAGCTATTTTGTTCGGAAGTTGACCATGTAATGGAAGTCTGCTTCTTTAGTAAGTCTGTAAGAGGTGCTGCAATCAAAGCATAGTTTTTGATGAAGACCCTATACCATCCTGTCAATCCAAGAAAGCTATGTATCTCTTGACGGATACTGGTGTTGGCCATTCAAGCACATCTCTGACTTTGGCTGGGTCTACTGATATTCCTTCTGATGATACTATGAATCCCAGATATTCAATCTGATGCTTGAAGAATGCACACTTCTTCATTTTTGCATACAGCTTATGAGACCTCATTGTCTCAAGGACAATCCAAAGTTGAGGTTCATGATCTTCTTCCTGTTTAGAATAGACTAAAGTGTCATCGAAGAAGACAAGCACGAAATCATCAAGATATGGTCTAAAGATATCTTGCATTAATCTGTTGAAGGTGGCAGGTGCGTTTGTAAGCCCGAATGACATAATCAGGAACTCAAAGTGCCCATATCTTGTATTGAAGGCCGTCTTTGGAATATCTTCTTCCTTGATCCTTATCTGATAGTAACCTGACCTGAGATCAATCTTGGAGAAGATCTTTGCACCCTAAAGACGATCAAGAAGCTCATCTATTCTAGGAATAGGATACTTGTTCTTGACAGTTGATTGATCAACCCTCGGTAATCAATACATAGTCGAAGTGTCCCATCTTTCTTTTTCTAGAATAGTACTGGAGCTCCCCACGGTGAGTTGCTAGGCGGATGTAACCCTGATCTAACAGTTGCTTGAGTTGTTCCTTCAACTCAATTGCTTCCGGTATGGACATTCTATAAGGTCTCCTTGCAATTGGTGCAGCTCCAGGCACTAGCCTAATCTCATGATCTACTTCTCTTGGAGGCGGAAGTTCAATCAATTCCTCAGGGAATACGTCAGCGTATTCCTTTAGCCAAGAAGGTCCTTCCTGAGACTCTTGCTTTTGATCTAACTTGTTGAGTTTGATCAGGTAAACGAGTAATCCTTTTCTGACTCCTTTTATGATCCTAGATACTTTGGCTAATTGGATTCTTGGCACTCCTGCCTCACCTTGAGTTGTGACAAACTCCCTTTCAGAGTTTTGAAAGGAAAGTTGACCCTTTCCACAGTGGATGTGGGCGTCATTAGGCTTAAGCCAATCCATCCCGAGTAGACACTCATGGATACCTAAATTCATGACTCTGAATTTGACTGAGGTTTTCTTTCCTCCCAAAAAGAATTCCACCTTAGCAGTTTGCCTGGTACAAGTTACCTCGCAACCGTTTGCCAATTCCACAAGCAGGGTAGGTGCTTCTACTGTGGCTATTCCTAATCTTTTTGCACATGCTGGTGAGATAAAGGAATGTGTACTGCCACAATCAATCAAGGTTTTGAAACCTTTACCTTGATAGTCTGACGGTGTCTGAATCACCGAAAACTGGCGATTCGGCCCTTTCTTGTGTAAAGCGGCATGGACTGTTGCTCTTTCAAATTCTGCTTCCATAGTCAGATCTTCCTCTTCTTCTTCTTCGCATCTTTGCCTATTGGCAATGCAGGCAGTTCTTCCTCTTCCACGGGTGGCGGCTCCTTGACCGTGGCCTGCACCTTGGAAAGGCGTTTGACGATGTCCTCCGCTGAGCTTGGGACATTCCCTCTTGAAGTGACCGGGTTCATTGCAGTGGAAACAACGGAGGTTTCGGCCATGACTTTGAGTAGGAACAAAGTTGTTGACGTTATTTGTCCTTGCTTTCTTCCTTTGTCCCTGATTATGACCTTGAACTCTCTTCATTTGAGGTCTGAATGCTCCTCTGTTGGGGTCACTATAGGACTAAGTTTTGTTACCCCTTGGTCTAGCTTGCACCTCCTGAATTATAGGCGCCGCTCGAATGAGTGCATCCTGAAGATCTGATGGACGCATAGATTCGAGATGGATATTTACGGGTGGATTTAAGCCTGCACAAAATTTGGACACCTGCTGCGTCATGTTCATCTGTGGCGCATACTTTAAAAGTGAAACGAATTTAGAGTAGTATGCGTCAAGAGTGAGTCCTAGCTGTTTTAGCTCGTAGAACTCATTCATTTTCTGCGTACGATATGCAGGTGGCAAATATCTTCCCTACACGGCTTTCTTCAGCTTCTCCTAGGTAATGGACCCCTCTGAAGTCCCTTGATCCCTGCACCATTGCTTCCACCAAAGTCTGGCTTCGCCGGTGAGTTTTAACTTGGTGAGCATGGCCTGATTTGTAGGTGCAGTACCAGCTGCTTCAAAGTAATCCTCCATTGATTCAATCCAAATTTTAGCATCAGCCTGGACGAATCTGCCTCTCCGGTCAAACTCGGGTGGCTTTATCTGCTTGAGGAGGAACTTCTTCTTCTGGGTCACAGCAGTACTTGATGTAAGAGGCGAATTTGGAACCTGTACCTGGGTTGTGCCTGGATAAAAGTTTTCTTAACGTTATTATATAATAATCGATGATGGCTTATCTTTCATTTTTATTTCAGCTATCTCGTAAATAATGAAGCTACTTAACTTTTTAACAACTCTTATGCACAGCGAGATATTGATAAAAAGAAGTCTTTATTTGTATTTACATGGGCATAGCCTTATACAACGTTCCGTGTGATGATAATCTAATCATTACATTTAGTTTGGGGAGAACAACGTTGTATTGCATTTGTCTACAGGAGCTGTGTAATAGTAGGGTTTTGGGTCATGGATCTTTAGGAATCGATAGTTCATTGGAAGTTCAGGATACCCTTTCCATTGGAATCCATACTTCTCATGGCGGCCCAACACTTTAATCCTATCGGCTGGGATTACACGGGTTACTTCCTCATATACATATGAGTTCATTTCTGTTAGAATATCAAGCTCGTACATGTGTGTTTGACCGACATGAGCTGGACACAGCTAGTCTGGCTAGATCAGTTAGGTATATTAAATAAGTCGGTGTTACTTCTAGTGTGAATGGTCTTTATGACCTTAGGTTGTATATGCATTATGTGTGTGCTAAATGAATAAGAAGAATAGAGAGTGTAAGCATGTTGCTTCACTCCATGTTACTCTCCTTCCTGCTTCCATGAAATCTAACATGGTATCAGAGCCATGAATGGGCTCACTGGTGGAATGCACTCAAGAAGAAGACTTGAAGAGCTAGAAAAGGAAGAGGACTGACTGTAATTTCCATCAATGGTCACAAAGAGGTATGTACTGTGAAGCATTGGAGCCTCATTGCTTGAAGCAGGAGCTGTGGCTTGCTGAGAAGTCTTCCAAGGACTGATTGAGCACCAGTGAGTGCATTATTACTATAGTAATGAGCAAGATGTGCAGCAGCAGAGATCTGCCCAGCCAGCGTGTTTGCGCCTGTTTTCAGGCTGAACTCCATGGCTGAGATTCAGCACATGGACTGCTTACCAAGGCTCTATTGAGCATCACCAAGAGTGTGGCTTGTCTGGAGACTCACCAAAGCTCCATTGATCATCAACAAGTGGGCAAATCTGATCTGAATATACTCTGAACAGTCTGTCTGGACTGTGCCTATGAACAAGCTACTCTCATTGGCTGAGATTCAAGAAGTATATATACTTGGGAAGTCTACATTTTTGGATGCTCTTTGGCATGTACATTGAACTTGAATGTAGCACTTGATGCTTGGTAGAAGACATGTCATATTTCTTGGGTATTTTGACATAAACTTGGAGCTTGGAATGGCCTGATCTGAGAGCCTGTGATAGGCTGAAAACTAAAAAAAATTTGCAAACATAAAGCACAAATTGGTTATTTCTGAAGAACTAGTTGGCTGGGTTTGTTTCAGAGGTACTTGAAGACTTGGTCTATGACTGTTGAATGCTTGAGCATTGGAAACAGAAGTGATGCAAATGGTTTATGGGTTTTTTGGGACTGAAATTAATCCCTGTTGCTAGTGCATTGGCTATTTGAAATCTAGGAATTTATTTATAATATTTTTATATGCTGGTTATATACTGTTTTGAGGTTCTATGCCTATGCATGGCTTGACACATGTACTAGCAGCAATCTATGGAAGTTTGGGACATGTATGACATGTATACTACTCAGTTTTGGGCTTGAAATCACTGCTGGTCACTCACAAAATTACAGTTTTCAGACTGCATATATGCACCCTAGCAGTGAGGTTGCAGGAGTTCAAACCAAAGTGAATACATAGTATTTGCACTGATTGTTTTACTCACAGGTTAAGCCACTTGGTTGTGAGCTGTTGTGGACTGTTAGTGGGATGAAATACCCTGGTTTTTTACTGCAATTAATTGCAGAAAACTGTCATAAACAGTTCCAAGCTGAAGTTGAACTATTAAGAAGATCTTGGTTTGCAAGTAGTTAGGCAAGGTCTGCAACATGGCAAATGCTGATAGAACTGATAATGTAACCCAGATTGTGGGAGAAAAGCGTGATAGCAACAATTATGCAATATGGAAGTTCTGCATGGAGAACTTTCTGATAGGCAAAGGATACTGGGACTTAGTGACAGGTGTTGAGGCTGAACCTGAAGTTCCAGATAGGAATCCTACAGCTGATCAAAGACGAGCGCATCGAGCTTGGACGGAAAGAGCTCGCAGAGTTTTACATTGGCTGTCATTATGTATCTCGGATGCTATGGTGATGCAGATCATGAATTGTAAATCCCCAGCAGATGCATGAAATATATTGGTCAAATACTATGGCACAACTACAAGTGCAAGGAAGATACAACTGAAGCAGAAATTCAATAACATGGAGAGGAAGAACAGATCCATACAAGATTATGTCACAGAGGTTAAGACCATCGCAGATCAGCTGGCATGTGTTGGCTCACAGGTAGAAGATGAGGATATGGTTGCAATGACCTTAAATGGCTTGGGTCCGGAGTACAAGTCTTTTGACACTTCAGTATCTGTGCGGGCTGAGATGCCTGACTTTAATGAGCTGGTTGCATTATTGATTCATGAAGAGGTGAAGCTTGGCTTAGCTACAGGGTCAAGCAGCTCAAAGAATAAGGATGCAGTTTTTTATTCAAGTCAGCGTGGTCGTGGTAGCCGTGGTAGAGGCTATGGATCTGGTAGAGGAGGCCAGCAGAATACATCCTATAGTAATAGCAATCAGCAGTCAGCAAATGCAAGAGGTGGTGGAAACTTTCGAGGCAGGGGGAGATCTAACTCCCGTGGTAGAGGCTCATGGCGGCAGCAGCATCAGTCAGACAATCCAAATAAAGATAAGGATTGTCACTACTGTGGAAAGTATGGGCATATTGCAAAGGACTGTTGGAAGAAGCAGGGAAACCAGAAGGGCAAGAAGCATGGACATTATGCTACGTCGAGTCAGGTAAATGATTCTGGTAATAGACTGTTTGCCATGCAGTATGTCAAAGATAAGGCTGCTGAAAAATCATCTAATGATGCAGTGTGGTACATTGACTCAGGGGCGTCGAATCACATGACCCCTCATGGTGATTGGTTCACGGATATGGTGGCTGAAAAGCATGGCTATGTATGCACAGGTGATGACACGTAGCATAGCATTGAGCATAAAGGCAAAGTGCCTCTTGTGGTCCATAATGGCAGAAAGAAAAATTTGCATGATGTATTGCATGTCCCTTCAATTACAAAGAACTTGTTATCTGTTGGTCAGATGACGGAGCAGAACTTGCAGGTTAGATTCAATAAGCATGGTTGCTTTATTGAAGAATTTGGAAATGGCTGCAAGTTGATAGCTCCTGGTCATAGGAATGGCAGAATGTTTACTCTTGATGCTTCTTTGCCAGAGCTGAAATCACCTATGTTTGCCCATGGTTCTGGCACTGTTAGGGATTTGGAAATATGGCACAAGAGAGTGGGGCATGTCAATTTGCAAAGGCTGCAAATTATGCAAAAGAAACAGCTGGTTACAGGGTTACCGAAGTTCCAATATTCAGATATTGGTCATGTATGCGAGGCTTGCCAGTTCGGTAAGCAGTCACGATTGCCATTTATCAGGCATGTACGACAGAGTACACGTCCATTGCAGTTAGTGCACTCTGATGTTTGGGGGCCAGCTCATAATGTATCTATGGGAGGTTCTAGATATTATGTATCCTTCATTGACGACTACAGTCGATATACCTGGCTTTACATATTGAAAACAAAAGATGAGGTCTTTGCTGTTTTTCAGCAATTTAAAGTACAGGTTGAGAAGGACTTTGAATGCTACATCTCTTGCTTGAGATCTGATAGTGGTGGGGAGTATGTATCAAATGAATTTGATGGGTTCTTGGCTGAAAATGGCATTTGTAGGCAGCTCACCTGCAGCTATACTCCACAGCAAAACAGAGTAGCTGAAAGGAAGAATAGAATTTTGATGGAAGCTGCTAGGGCTATGATGAATGAAAAGCATATGCCACTTTACTATTGGGCAGAGGCTGTTATGACAGCCGTATACATTTTGAACAGGACTCCCACTGCAGGCATTCATGATATGACACCGTTTGAGAAGTTGTATGGCTATAAGCCAGATGTAAGTCACATGAAAGTCTTTGGCTATCTTGCTTATGTGCATATTCCAGATGAGAAAAGGAAGAAGTTGGATCCCAAAGCACATAAGTGTGTTTTTATTGGATATTCGCAGGAGAAGAAGGCATACAAATGCTATGATCCCTCTACAGGGAGACTTTGGTAAGCAGGGATGTTATCTTTGATGAGATGGGTTCTTGGTATGTATCACCAGTTGCAGTGCCAGTGGATACTCCTTCCACTCATGTCTCTACAATTGATTTACAGCAGATTACTGTTATGACAGGACCTCGTAGTCAGACAGTATCCCCATGGACAGGGAGATTGAGGAGCTCGCCGTCCACTGACACCGGTATGTCAGTGAGGGGGAGACATGATGTCTTGGATAGCAAAGAAAAAGAGAAAGTTATTGAGGATGCATCTCGTATGATGACACCTCGCAGAATGACTTCGGGCTATGAGTCTAGTGATACTTTAGACAGCAAACTTGGTATTCCGACTGTCTATACGCTGGCACAAGGCAAAGCAGGTATATTCTGCCTCATGAGAGAGGGGAATCGAGTAGTGTACCACAGCTTAGACGCTCGCAGAGGGTCAAATACCCTGTTGACAGGTTGACATACAGTGGCTACTCTGCAAAGCATTATGCGTACATGACAAAAGTGATGGAGGTCAAAGAACCAAGTACATATGCTGAAGCAGTGAAAGATGAGAATTGGTGTGTAGCCATGGATGAAGAAATGAATGCCTTGGCTGAAAATAAAACATGGGATTTAGTACCACTGCCTGAAGGAAAAAAGACCATTGGCTGCAAATGGGTCTACAAAATCAAATGCAAATCAGATGGCAGTGTGGAGAGATACAAAGCCAGGCTGGTTGCAAAGGGGTATGCCCAACAGTATGGACTTGATTATGAGGAAACATTCAGCCCTGTTGCCAAGATGGCAACTATACACACTGTGATTGCCTTGGCTGTTGCTAAAGGCTGGAAATTGCAGCAGATGGACGTTAAGAATGTATTTCTTAATGGTGACCTAGCAGAGGATGTCTATATAGTTTAGTCGGAAGGATATGTTCACCCTGATTTTCAGCATTATGTATGCAGGCTGAAAAAGGCATTGTACGAGCTGAAACAGGCTCTGAGAGCTTGGCATGCTAGGATCAGTAACTACTTGCAGAGATTGGGTTTTGCTGTTGGCAGGGCTGATCATAGCCTATTTACAAAGAAGACTGACAGTGGTTTAGTAGTGCTGATCATATACGTTGATGATTTGATAATCACTGGTGATGATGACTTGGGCATACAGCATGTAATGAAGATGCTGAAATCTGAATTTGACATGAAAGACCTGGGAGAACTGAAATATTTC
Source organism: Lygodium microphyllum (assembly GCF_053477565.2). Classification (NCBI taxonomy): domain Eukaryota; kingdom Viridiplantae; phylum Streptophyta; class Polypodiopsida; order Schizaeales; family Lygodiaceae; genus Lygodium; species Lygodium microphyllum. Next base: position 91,620,321 of record NC_141161.1, on the reverse strand, counting down.
TTAGGCATTGAGGTAATTCCAGCTGACAATGGGTTATGCCTGATGCAGAAGCACTATGCCATAGAGATGCTGAAGAAGTATGGCATGGTTGAATGCAAACCGCTGGATACACCTCTTGATCAGAATGTCAAGCTAGACATGAACATTGGGGCTGAAGTAGAGGATGTGACTATGTACAGGCAGATGGTTGGCAGCTTGATTTACTTGACCATCACTAGGCTTGACTTGAGCTATGCTATAGGGCTCATAAGCCAGTTTATGCAGAAGCCTAGAAAGCTGCACTTGGATGCAGTTAGACGCATTATGAGATATGTTAAGTCCATTGTAGAGTATGGGCTATTCTATGTCAGAGATAAGCCCTTGATATTGACTGGATACACGGATGCAGATTGGGCAGGTTGCTCATATGATCATAGATCTATGAGTGGATATGCATTTGGATTTGGTAGCGGCATGATTAGCTGGAGCAGCAAGAAGCAGCCTACGGTTGCTTTGTCAAGTACTGAGGCAGAGTACAGGGGTGCTGCATTGGCAGCATGCGAGATTTCATGGCTGCTCAAGCTTATGGCTGATTTGGACATATAGGTAGATGCTCCAGTGAAGTTACTATGTGACAATCTGAGTAGTGTACTCCTGGCTATGAATCCAGTCTATCATGCCAGGACGAAACACATAGAGGTACACTACCATTTCATCAGAGAGATGGTTCTTGCAGGAAGAGTTGATCTTATGCATGTGAAGACTGATGAATAGGTAGCGGATATCTTTACCAAGTCCTTGGGTAAAGATAAGTTCTGTGGTTTTAGACAGTTGCTTGGAGTACATATGCTGTCTTGAGCTTGAGGGGGAGTGTTAGAATATCAAGCTCGTACATGTGTGTTTGACCGACATGAGCTGGACACAGCTAGTCTGGCTAGATCAGTTAGGTATATTAAGTAAGTCGGTGTTACTTCTAGTGTGAATGGTCTTTATGACCTTAGGTTGTATATGCATTATGTGTGTGCTAAATGAATAAGAAGAATAGAGAGTGTAAGCATGTTGCTTCACTCCATGTTGCTCTCCTTCCTGCTTCCATGAAATCTAACAATTTCAACCCTCTGACCTTGAATATAAAAAGTCGAATTTACGTGAGCTTCCACAAAAATGAACAGCTTCACGACTTTCAAGTCTTCCAACCACTTGATCCTCTTTAGGTTGGTCTGTAGATAAGCAAACCGGTGGCTATATAGTAGATTCGTGAAGACCCTGTCCATCCTTGTTCTATGTATAAAGGTGATGGATTATAAATCTGCTCCAGGATGTTCATCATCCCAATTCTTTATCTATAAAGCGGAGAATGCATTGCAGTCATAAACATGACCCGAAATACCAAAAACTTGTTCCACGCTTCATAGTTCTGCAAGACAGCATTGAAGATGAGAAAATGTTTGGACAACAACAATTTCTTTACTTCATTTTATTGAGATCTCATAAAAACAATTCTGTTGTTGGTCGGCTCTGATACCAACTTGCAACGTGTCCCCTAGTATCATCCAGGACACGTCTTAGCAATCCATCGGAAAGGATGTCTAGAAAACTCCACTCGGCACTCCCAAGGAATGTTACCGGTTTTGCGATCTAGGTCTTCCCGCATCTGCCACGTAGTAGAAGTATCCAGGCCGTTTCCCACTTAGGATCGACCGAAATTAGGGTTTTACTGTTTGGTCATTAGCTAACAGCAACTAGCGTCAGACCCGAGCGAACTACTTTACGCAGAAACGCCAGGTCCGAAGTGGATTCACGCTGCACTTGGTTCAAGGAGAATGGGAAACGAGAGGGATGCAAAGCTCAACCTCTCTGCCATAAGGCATAGTCCCATTCCGTTCCCCTAAAACAACGTAAATCGGGTAAGACGTAACTCTGGGTCATCGTTCTCGTTATCCATTTTGATGATGATGTTCATTCCGCTGTTCTTCGAGATTTTTGAGAAAAGTTCCCAGCTAACCGGGACCACCCAACCGTAGGACAGACCCATGGCCCATCCTCCGCACTTTCCTCGGTTTGTTTTAGTTATGTAATTATCTAACACATTAATTTGACATATAATAATCAGCTTCCTTAATTAACCCTGTTAAGCACTGGTTCCTTCACGTAATCTTATCACGTGACATAGAAAAAAAATATCAAGCAAGTTCTTTTAACATTTCATCATTATCTTTGAAATACAATGAGTTTCGCCCGTAGGCTTGTCCATAATCCGCCCGGAGACTATCCAGTAATCTCCAGGGATCACTATTCCAAGCTTCCGCCCCCGTCAACTAGTATGCGGGCCTCGAGATCCAATCCCAAGTCACGTTAGCCTCTTGCACAGGACCCGGAAGGCGAGGGATTTACGGCCAGAGCCCCCCTGGCACCCAAGCGTCCTCCTGCTCCAAGTAGAACTCAATGGAGAGACCTCTCATGGCGGGTTCGGTCAAAGTTCCCAGCGCGGTCAACAACCCCCTTAGTTAGGGTCAAGCAGGCAGTCGGGGGTAACTGAAGCTGCCTCTCCCTTCAGGCCTTTAACCTAAAGTATAGGTACTCATTTAATTTGTAATTCATAATTCAAACAGAGCTCTAAAATCTCTAGCAAGCACAAACATTTCCGATGTCGAAGGGTTTGTGAAAGCAAAGTCGCGTCTTCAGAAGACCTTGATATATGTCAAGATGGAAGATCAATCAAATGAATAATCCAATGTCATAATAACCATACAACAATTCCAGAACTTAATCAATAAATTCTGTTTAGACTTCAGCATGTCCCTGTTCTGCAATTTTTCCTTTCAGACAGATTTCAGTTTATGTTCCAGGATAATAAGGAGGGAAAAGAGATTGGATACAAAGCATAGTTGTTATTAAGAAACTTCCCACGAGGTTATTATTTCACAAGTCCAGTTTGAAGAGATTTAGGAGATTCTTCTCAAAAGATGAGGGAATGATTCCCTGCAAGTTATTAGCATGTAGATCCCATGATCTGAAATTCACTCTGCAGACAACAAATACATGCTCCTTTGCATTCCATTCTAGGCTTTGGGCACACCACATCAATTTCCTTAATGACAAGAGAGAGCTTGTTCAAGACCAGGAGCAGCAGCTCCCTTTCCAAGGAAGTTGAGTTGAATTTCAGGGCCTGAAGGTTCTCAACAGTTCTACTGGACCGAAAAGGAGACCACTCTCACCATCGCTGATCTCAACAAGGTCCGATCCATAGCTTCCATTTTCAATGAAATCATGGATCATTGCGGCCAGATTGTGTTCATTATCAGTACTGCCATGTGCACCTTGCGAAACTAGATAGGCCTGCCCGTGCTTGTTCAAAACTTCTCGATTGCTGTTGCCCCTATCGATACAGTCATGACGATCGATGCCTTAATTAAGGTCCAGACTCTTGTCTACATCCACGTTGAGTTGGAAAGCCCCCATTGGGAGTAGGAGCAAGCGTCTGAGGCCACTATTGGTTCCCAATGTTTGCAGGGCCTGTGACTCAGCTTCTTCAGTGAGGTCACGGGCACGGCGAGGCAGGCCGGGCATACCACAGGGGAAAGTGCGGGCTGGTACTGCGGATTCGGGCAGCGGTGACAGTTGGATAATGGCTTTCAGAGCAAAGGCACAATAGAGGATTCTCCTTCTGACCGGGAGCTCTGATCGTCTCGTTGATGCAGAACCTGCAACGAGTGACAATGTTATCGCAGATTGAGAAGCTTCTTGGGAAGCAAGCGATTGGAGTTTGGGATGGGGTGGCCATTCGAAAAGATCTCCAAGCTGGTCATGCTCCGGGCAAAGAACCAGGCCCTATTACAAATGCAAGATTTGGCCTCAGCTATGAGTCTTATGCACTACTACACCAACGTGCAGCCGACTATAAGGGGGAGGAATGTCTACATTCAGTTTTCATCCCATCAGGAGCTCACCACATCTGAGCAGTCGGGGCAGATTCGGAAGCAACCTGACCAGGATTCACAACCCAATCGAATCCTTCTTATTACCATCCACAATCCGCTGTATCCTATTACAGTGGATGTGCTGCATCAAGTATTTTCCCCTTACGGATTTGTCGAGAAGATCGTCACCTTTCAGAAGTCTGCTGGTCTTCAAGCTCTGCTATAGTTCTCTTCCCAGCACAGTGCTGTCCAAGCAAGAAGCACCTTACAGGGCCAGAATATATATGATGGTTGTTGTACTCTGGATGTTCAGTTTTCAAAGTTGTCGGAGTTGCAAGCCAATTTCAACAATGAACGCACCAGAGACTACACAAACCCAACATTGCCACCTGATCACATGAAACACACACATTGCATCGTTCCTTCATATATTGCGGTCTTCCCCTCTCTCTCAATGTTGCTCTTCAGCATACAACACGCAGTTGTCTCCCCCTTTCGATATCGAATCCCCAGCTTACCTTCCACCACCATTCAGCCAATCCCTGCCCCCAGAGAGGAAGCTTCCCTCCAAAAACGACCTCCTTCCCCGTTTCCAACGGCCCTCTTTTTACCTTTTCTCTCTATTTTTTTCTTTCTCATCCAGTTACAGAGTACCTTCCTCCTTCTTTTTCGCGGCAGATCTCCTCCTTTAGCATTCTGATTTCCCAAAAAAAAAAAAACTCAGTGTCTTCCTTTTTCCAGACCATCTTTTCCCCCCCCAAATTCAATTTAAAAAAAAACAAAAGCTCTTTCCTTGCAAAGCCTACACGTGTTTTGCCATAATCGAAAACCGTGTGATAAGTGCCCATGAAAACATCTCCAAGAATCCTTAGAGGTCTTGAAGAAACATCCAGACCCATAAACCCACTAACACATTACATTCCATTACCCTCTCCAACTTTCAAGATATACTACTCAAGCGTAAGATCAAAATGTTTCCCTCCTATCGTAAAGGTCACTGGGAGCATGGAAGAAACTTGATCACACTCCACAATACTCTCTCCATTCAGATTCGGAAGACATTCGCACATCTTGCTAGGATACACTTTGATAAGCTCTCTAGACTCATCATGATCAATTGGTTCTGTGCCCATACTATTGCCATTTCACACATAGAACATCCAGTTGTAGATGTTAGAAACATCCTCACGAAGCCCATAATCAACATATCTTGAAATAAGTGTAGCCATGAGATTGCATCTCGAGTTATCAATCTACCAAAACTCCTTGTTCTTCTTCGTCTTCAGCATAGAATAAAAGAACAAACATAACAACTAAGTATGTACAAAGTATCGAATCACACACACGACTTTTGGGTGGTTTTCACACCTCGAATGCGCAGCAATATGACATCCACCCCCTCTAATCCTGCGCATCCTCCGGATGGGCCAACTACCCATGATCATTATCATCAAGATCCACAAACAGATCAATCTCTTCATTATGCATTTCCGGTAGATCAACAAGATTATCTGTCATATCATCTGTCTCTTCCATTGGAGTTTCTTGTCGTTGCTCTTCTCTTGAAAATTCTTCCAATTCATAATCCTCATCATCTCTTTTCTTGAAAATCTTGATTCTTTTTCCAGCAATAGGCACTCTAAGCATTGTCCCATCCAATTCTGTCAGCTCATATGTTGCATTATCAAAGACATGTCTGACTATGTACGGCCCAAACCATCTTTTCACCATCTTCCGAAGTGCAGTATGCTGATTTTCAAGGCTGCTATCAAAGACCAATACCCAATCTCCCTCTTCTATTGCTTTAGGCCACAAGCGATGCCTGCTGTCAAACCTGTCCTTATTCCTTAGTCTAGCAACCTTCAACCTGTCAATAGCTAGCTGAATATCCTCTGGTCTCCTCTCCAACTGTCGAATCCGAAGAGCTAAGAGCTCTTCTCTCGTCAAATCTTCCTGCCAAGGTAAAACTGACCAAGTCAAAGCACAAGTCTCAATCAGCATAACAGGTTTCTGACCATACATCAACTCTGCAGGCATATATCCTGTACTAACACTATGAGTCGTACGATCAGCCCACAAAGAAAATGGTAGAAGTCTCGGCCATTCTCCAATCCGTCCTCTGCATGCTTTGGCTAATGCTTTCACTATCGACGGATGCCCTCTTTCACTCTTCCCATTTCCCTCTGGATTGTATGCAGTGGTTAGAGCCAACTTGATACCTAGCTGAGAGAAAAACTCCCTAGCTTCATCTGCATCCAATTCACCACGATCCGCAGTGATCTTACCCACACAACCATACCTGCAGAAAATTTCCTCCAATAAGAACTTACACACTGCAGTAGTGGTCTTCGTTCTCAAAGATCTGCCCTCAACATGATTGGTAAGATCCTCTCTAGCCAAAACAATGTATCTCATCTGCCATAGTCCCATAGGCATGGTAACCAAATCAACTACCCACTTATAATGAATGCATAGCGGATAGGTCGGATGAAGCTCATCTCGATGACGCACTACTGAATACATCTGGCAGTCTCTGCAAGTCTCAACAAAGTGAGAAACATCTCTATATATGCCTTTCCACCAATATTTCTCCTTGATTTTCTCATAAGTAGCCCACACTCCTCTATGACCAGCCCAAGGACTCTTTGAAACTCCCTCATCACCTGTAACTGTGTCTCTCTATCGCAGACAACCCGCAAAGGTAATCCGCCTCTTTTCTTCAGATGCTTCCAAAGAAATCCGTCCTTGAGAAAATAACCATAGGCTTTCCTTCTGATCTTCTTGAACTCTTCATCTATCCATTCATCTCTTTTTCTTAGTGTACTAAGGTACCTGCCAATCTGCAACCAATCTCCAACATAGAGTTCTTCTATGAAAGCCACAATATCATAGACATGACAAACATGATCAACCATAGTGGCTGAAATTTCTGCATCATCCTCTTCTGCAAGTAGAGTCTCCTCATCATCATATCTAGCTCTAGACAACATATCTGCCACTGGATTATCCTTCCCTGCTATGTGTTTAAATTTCGGATTTAATGACTTGATGTATGCAATCCATCTCAACATAGCTATATCCGGAGTAGAGCAACTCGTGATCATACCAATCAATGGCAAACAATCTGTCTCTACCACAACTGAAGCTCCAATAAAGTACTCCTTGTCACATTTGAGAGCCGTGACAATCCCCAATAACTCCCTCTTGATTTGCGGATATCTCCTCTGTCTCTCGTTTAGGACTTTCGCCCCAAACCGAATAGCATACCTATTTCCATCTGCATCATCTTGACCCACAGCCCAACCTATGCCAATTGGACTAGTGTCAACTGTCAATACAATAGGCCTTCCACAATTATAATCCGCTTTCCTGAGAGTAGGAGCATTCTGCAATAACTTCTTCAATTTCTGCATGGCTCTAGTGTGGCTCTCATCCCAATAAAATTTCTGCCCCTTTCGAAGCAACTGATACAAACAATCTGCTATGTGTGCAAAATGAGGTATCCAAATCATATAAAACACACAAGCACCAATGAATCTCTGTACCTCTGAAGTGGTAGAACAATACTCCGCAATCTTGCCTATAGCATTCACCTTATCAGGTGAAGGTTTTCTGCCATAATATCCACACATATGCCCAACAATGACAACCTCATTCACTCCAAAAATAGATTTTTGCCCTGAAAGTGTCAAGTTCACTTCTTCTAATCTGGCCAAAATCTTCTCACATGCTGAAATATGATCAGCCACAAAGTATGTGCATCCCTGCTCATTTAGGCTCTCATTCTTCTCTTCTTCTGCACACCCCTTAATGGGCACATCATCCAAGAAAGGCATAGTAAGCTGAGGTATGTAATCACGAAGGACCTTATGCATGGCATTCATCATATGCGCAACAGAATTAGTGGCACCTTGAGGCAAGGTACACATCCTGACAAGCCCAATAGGAGTTCTCATGGTGGTTATGTCCCTGCTTTCCAAAGCCAACTGAAACTGATCATATCCTGAATACAAATCACCCAAAGAATAGATGGCACGTCCAGCAAATGCCTCTGCAAACTCATCCACAACTGGACCTATACCAACATTCCTGATAGTAACTCTGTTCACTGGCTGCATGTCCTGAATAAATCGAAGAGTGCCATTCTTCTTTGGAACTGTAAACCACCTGTTTGAGTATGGTGCAGATGAAGGCTCAAGGATTCCCATCCTGATTTTCTCATTAAATAAATCAATCAGCTTTGGCAAGTGTGCTTTAGACACTGGAATAGGTCGGAGATTCCATGGAATATGAGGAATAGTAAAAATGACCATAGGAGCAACAATATCAGGATTCACACATCCAATCTCATGTGGGAAAAAAGCAAATCCCCTTCCATGATGCTCAAGCATCTCCTGAAAGCATTGCTTCTCTATGGGTAACAAGAAATCACCATTTCCAATTTTCAATTCAGCAAGTGTCTCTGCTGAAAATTTATGACCAATATGCTCTGGATTCCTCAAAATTTGCTGTTTAGCAGCCCTCTCTATTTGCTGATCACTGTCAGGTGGAAGTGGTACAACAACCGGTTTCACCTTCTTATCCACAGTTTTGTATTTCGTGTCAACCCTGGTCTCATTATGCTCTTCTACATTACATAAACCTTGCTGTAAATCAGCAATTTTGCACTCTAGTGGCTGAATATTCTCAGCCCTCTGCTCTATGGACTGCATAGAAACAGCCCCAAACTTTGAATGCTGAAATATTTCAGCAGTAAACTCTGTTGGCTGAAAATTTTCAGCCCTCTGTCTCTCTGAAAGCTGATCATAACTAGCTGGAAACTCTGTTTGCTGAATTTCTTCAGCACTCAACACTCTTTGCTGAGTTACCTCAGCCTCTGACTCAATCTGTGACACAAAATCTGCAATTTCATGAAACATGTCCAGGGACTGCACTAATACATTACCGTGACAATTCAGCATATCAGTTTTCAGCATATCTCCCATCTCTGTCATCGTATCTGCACAAATCACACTGTCATACATTCCATCTATGTGCTCATCATCCTCCAAAATTCCTACATTTTTCAAATTTTTCTCCTTCCTGCATATATACTGCCTGGCAGCTCTAGGCAACCTAGAAGTCTTCTGATAACTCATTGAACTGTTTGCTGAAATCCCAATATAACCGGAGGAGAAAACACTGCTGCCAAGAGGCGAGAACTCCAATCTCCTCTCCTCTGTACCACCGTCGTCTCGCGAAACGGCGATACCTAATGAAAACCCGAATCCCTCACAGTAGGCAAAGGTGCATCCCTGAGAGTATCTCTATTTCTAACATGGTTCACACATACAGTCATAAACTGAACTGCTCTCATACCATCTTTACTGCGAATCCGTGCATAAGCAGATCCATCATCCATGACCTTTGTTTCCATGCGCATCTCTGTGATGAATGGCTGACCAAGAATTATGGGATAAGAGCATGAATCCTGCACAAAGAAATGAAAATCCTCCTCTACATCACCAATAGAAACCCTGACACTAGGACAGGCAGCATATAAATCACCTGCAGTGTTATTGGCGGCTCTCATACGCCACCCATGCTCTACATCCATAGGCAATATGTTACTCTCATAAAGTCCACGAACTATGAGATTAATCTTTGAACCATGATCAACCAATGCAACATAAGGCACCTGTTTCTCTCCAATCTTTACCATCGTCTCTGTAGTTGCCCTAGCCCAATGGCTCCGCGAAAAATGACTACGCGGTATCATGACAGGCTCATCAATTTCTGCATAATGCATAGGCTAAACCTTCTTCTCTACCTGTGGAAAAACAGAAGCATTATCAACCATAACCTCATCCTCATCCTCATCCAACTCCCCAATCAAAACTCCCTGTGTATCAGTGGTAGACAATGCATGCCTTTTCCTCTTCAAGACCTCCTGAAACTGATCCTGAAACTCTCTTTTTGAGATGCCCAAAATCTCAGAAATAGTGAAAGTCACCTCACTGCCAAGTATCTTATCATTAAAGATTTTCTTCATGTCTGTAGATGTCTCAATATCGGACATCAATCTGAATCCTGGCTGCTTTCTTTCTCTAGGCTCTTGCCTCTTTTCTCTCTTTTGAGCATCCTCCATCTGTCGATCCGGCCCTGATCGTGAAGACGGTCCTGCAGTAGGTGGAGTAACAAACTCACCCCCTCTAGTCTTCTTAGCTGCACTTGGATTTTCTTCATCCCTCTTACGCTTCTCCTCAACAAATACATCTGCACCATGAGATTTAGCCAAATAAGCATAAATAGAATACCTGTCAACAGGCGAGTCCCAACCTGTCTCTGATCTGATGCTAGAGCCTGCACTAGTCAAAACAGTTTGCTGAATTTTCCCCTTGTTTGCAGTCTCCATAGCATAAGTCCATAACGCTGACTGAGTCTCTGATCCCTTCTCAATCTATACTCCATATGCAGAAGCATCACCTCTAGCTGTCACATAAGAAGTACGCACAGCCATGTCCTCCACTAACTTCTTCATTCCACCTTTACCAAAGTTGGTAGCAAGTGGAGCTCCTGTCTCAGTCAACCAAATCTTACCATCTTGCCCCCAATATACCAAATTCTGCCTCCTTGCATCCTGGAAAGAGTCACAATCCCTGCAATGCTGATGCTCCGTACTATCACACCAAATATATCTCCGATCTCTCCTAGGTGCACTAGGAGCACTCCTAGGTGCAGTAGGAGCACTAGAAGAAGTAGTAGGCACAGTTGAAGCAAACTGCTCCTTCAACTTACCCACCAACTCCGCTTTGACTGACTCCAATGTCAAATCTGTGATGCCTTTGATTATGTCATCAAGAGAGGTAGGTACTGATGGAGCGGATGGTTTTGGAGCAGAAGGTGTAGGTATCGGTCGTGGAACAGGAGGAATAGGTGGAGTAGAAACAGTAGGCACTAGCATAGGCCAAGAAACTGGCTGAGGAGGAGAAGAAATAACAGGGATAGAAGTAGGCATAGGAGCAGATGATGGTGTAGGTGTCATGGAACCATTCTGTAGGAGAGTCTTCCATATCCTCCTCTTGGTCAAAGTCGAGACTGCATCCTGAGCATCCTGCCAATCAGTTTTAAGACCCATAGGCTTCGTGCGATCTTCAAGAAGCTCACCCAATTCTTCTTGAAGAGCAGGATCTGCAGCTTGCAAGAAAAGCTCAACTTTTTCAACATCCAATGCTCTTTGTTCAATGGCATCAAGCTGACTATACCTCTCTTCGAATTCTCGAATCAACTCCGAAGCAGCGAGACCTTTGTTTGGCATGTAGACCCACTCTCGGAATGACTGCCGAGTAGCCATACCAAAGTCCTCAAGGAAGTATTCTTCTTTCAAGGCCTTCTTAAAATCTTGCCAATGTGTATTTTGAATAAAAAGATCAGTCACTTTTGTCCTCAAAGCAGGTGTGACAAGACGAAGGAAGTACTTACTCATAAGTCCAGCTGGAACTCCAAAAAAAACCATCTTGATCTCATATGTCTTCAAATATGCTGAAACATTACGCCCGTCAAATAGCTTCTTCTCATTCTCAACTGCTTCAATAGCCTTAGTCGCGCTGTTTGCATTCTCCTGCTCGGAATAGAGTTGCCTTTGCTGAGACAACTGCTGTTGATGCAATTGTTGTTGCTGCTGCATATACAATTGTGTTTGCTGATTTTGGAGCTGCATATACATGGACATATTCTGTAAAATCTGCTTTAGATCCTCCGTTGAAGTACTTGACGCAGCAGTCATTGATGGAGCTGAAGTAGAGGCAGCTGGAATTGTAGACGAAGCTGAAATAGAGGCTAAAGTATCTCCCATCCTGAAATTTCTGCGACGCTTTCACGTCGGGTTCACCAAAGATGTCGAAGGGTTTGTGAAAGCAAAGTCGCGTCTTCAGAAGACCTTGATATATGTCAAGATGGAAGATCAATCAAATGAATAATCCAATGTCATAATAACCATACAACAATTCCAGAACTTAATCAATAAATTCTGTTTAGACTTCAGCATGTCCCTGTTCTGCAATTTTTCCTTTCAGACAGATTTCAGTTTATGTTCCAGGATAATAAGGAGGGAAAAGAGATTGGATACAAAGCATAGTTGTTATTAAGAAACTTCCCACGAGGTTATTATTTCACAAGTCCAGTTTGAAGAGATTTAGGAGATTCTTCTCAAAAGATGAGGGAATGATTCCCTGCAAGTTATTAGCATGTAGATCCCATGATCTGAAATTCACTCTGCAGACAACAAATACATGCTCCTTTGCATTCCATTCTAGGCTTTGGGCACACCACATCAATTTCCTTAATGACAAGAGAGAGCTTGTTCAAGACCAGGAGTAGCAGCTCCCTTTCCAAGGAAGTTGAGTTGAATTTCAGGGCCTGAAGGTTCTCAACAGTTCTACTGGACCGAAAAGGAGACCACTCTCACCATCGCTGATCTCAACAAGGTTCGATCCATAGCTTCCATTTTCAATGAAATCATGGATCATTGCGGCCAGATTGTGTTCATTATCAGTACTGCCATGTGCACCTTGCGAAACTAGATAGGCCTGCCCGTGCTTGTTCAAAACTTCTCGATTGCTGTTGCCCCTATCGATACAGTCATGATGATCGATGCCTTAATTAAGGTCCAGACTCTTGTCTACATCCACGTTGAGTTGGAAAGCCCCCATTGGGAGTAGGAGCAAGTGTCTAAGGCCACTATTGGTTCCCAATGTTTCCAGGGCCTGTGACTCAGCTTCTTCAGTGAGGTCACGAGCACGGCGAGGCAGGCCGGGCATACCACAGGGGAAAGTGCGGGCTGGTGCTGCAGATTCGGGCAGTGGCGACAGTTGGATAATGGCTTTCAGGGCAAAGGCACAATAGAGGATTCTCCTTCTGACCGGGAGCTCTGATTGTCTCGTTGATGCAGAACCTATGAGTGACAACGTTATCGCAGACTGAGAAGCTTCTTGGGAAGCAAGCGATTGGAGTTTGGGATGGGGTGGCCGTTCGGAAAGATCTCCAAGCTGGTCATGCTCCGGGCAAAGAACCAGGCCCTATTACAAATGCAAGATTTGGCCTCAGCTATGAGTCTTATGCACTACTACACCAACGTGCAACCGACTATAAGGGGGAGGAATGTCTACATTCAGTTTTCATCCCATCAGGAGCTCACCACATCTAAGCAGTCGGGGCAGATTCGGAAGCAACCTAACCAGGATTCACAACCCAATCGAATCCTTCTTATTACCATCCACAATCCGCTGTATCCTATTACAGTGGATGTGCTGCATCAAGTATTTTCCCCTAACGGATTTGTCGAGAAGATCGTCACCTTTCAGAAGTCTGCTGGTCTTCAAGCTCTGCTACAGTTCTCTTCCCAGCACAGTGCTGTCCAAGCAAGAAGCACCTTACAGGGCCAGAATATATATGATGGTTGTTGTACTCTGGATGTTCAGCTTTCAAAGTTGTCGGAGTTGCAAGTCAATTTCAACAATGAACGCACCAGAGACTACACAAACCCAACATTGCCACCTGATCACATGAAACACACACATTGCATCGTTCCTTCATATATTGCGGTCTTCCCCTCTCTCTCAATGTTGCTCTTCAGCATACAACACGCAGTTGTCTCCCCCTTTCGATATCGAATCCCCAGCTTACCTTCCACCACCATTCAGCCAATCCCTGCCCCCAGAGAGGAAGCTTCCCTCCAAAAACGACCTCCTTCCCCATTTCCAGCGGCCCTCTTTTTACCTTTTCTCTCTATTTTTTTCTTTCTCATCCAGTTACAGAGTACCTTCCTCCTTCTTTTTCGCGGCAGATCTCCTCCTTTAGCATTCCGATTTCCCAAAAAAAAAAAACTCCGTGTCTTCCTTTTTCGAGACCATCTTTTCCCCACCAAATTCAATTCAAAAAAAACAAAAGCTCTTTCCTTGCAAAGCCTACACGTGTTTTGCCATAATCGAAAACCGTGTGATAAGCGCCCATGAAAACATCTCCAAGAATCCTTAGAGGTCTTGAAGAAACATCCAGACCCATAAACCCACTAACACATTACATTCCATTACCCTCTCCAACTTTCAAGATATACTACTCAAGCGTAAGATCAAAATGTTTCCCTCCTATCGTAAAGGTCACTGTGAGCATGGAAGAAACTTGATCACACTCCACAACACTCTCTCCATTCAGATTCGGAAGACATTCGCACATCTTGCTAGGATACGCTTTGATAAGCTCTCTAGACTCATCATGATCAATTGGTTCTGTGCCCATACTATTGCCATTTCACACATAGAACATCCAGTTGTAGATGTTAGAAACATCCTCACGAAGCCCATAATCAACATATCTTGAAATAAGTGTAGCCATGAGATTGCGTCTCGAGTTATCAGTCTACCAAAACTCCTTGTTCTTCTTCATCTTCAGCATAGAATAAAAGAACAAACATAACAACTAAGTATGTACAAAGTATCGAATCACACACACGACTTTTGGGTGGTTTTCACACCTCGAATGCGCAGCAATACGACACCGTTAATCAACCGAGTTGTTTGGCAAACTACTAAGGAAGTGTTCTTTCCTTTTTGGGTGTATCAGTACTCGTTCCCAAGGTGTCTTGTAACTTGGCAAGATCTCTTACATTCCGGTGTAGGGCATACCCAACTTGATTAACCCTAAGGTGCCTTAGATATGCTAGTTTCTGGTTTACAACTTTCCTTATTTAGAAGGATATCCAAAAATACGTCTTTTTGCAAGATAACCTGCGTTGGGATCTGCCATCCTTGATGAGGGTTTATACCCTTTCTCCTTGTGAATCAATCACAAGACTAAATAATTTCATACTTGTTGCGCAAGTCCTGCGATGGAATAATCTGTTTAGATTCTTTAAGCTGACGTATGTCAGGCCTCGGGTTTCTTCTTTTAAGAACCTTAGGGACAAACCCTAGTTTCTTATCTTTACAAATTTATTGTCCCTACAGTAAGGAAAGTAGTCAAGTGCTTAGGGTATGAATGTTTCTATGTTTAGATTGGTTTAGTTATCTTTCGGAAGGTAACATTAATCTTCTTGTCACGGTTTTGCTATCCTTGTGACAATTTACTTTCCAGTCAATACAGCTTAATTTTAACTTCCGTTTTCCTTACAGATGAACTCATGCCAAATAACAACATTTGCATTGCTAAGATATGCAATTAGCAAAGATAATTTCCTAGTAATTTGAGCATCGAAAGAAACCTTTCATGAATTTAACCATTTACAACGATTCGTTGCGAAAGGAATAAGACTAATGGTGCAAGATATAATTTCAACACCTTAGGATTTAACTAAAATATACTACTATAGTAAATGGCTAATCTTGCTTGTAATTTATAATGCTTGATGCAATTTGAAGAAAGCTAAGTTGTATACATTGTCATTCATAAGCTAAACTCCTTCGTTACAAATAACTCGAACAAATATAACCTATCCTTAACAAATTTTTTCTTTGCATGATCGACTTAAAACCGAATTAAAGCCAAGAAGAAAAACCTGGTTTTGGGGTGAGATATCCACATGGATCCTGGGAGATGACCCTCCCGCAGCTACACCTTGGACTTTCTTCGGTGGCATCGTAGTTCGAATGTGAGATAGCCTTTTCCTCTTTCTTCTGGAATTCCACCGTCTTCTCCTTCCTTCCCTTTCTTTTATCTTTTTTCCCACTCTTCCTCCTTCACTCCTTCTTTTCACTCCCTCTACTTTCCCTCCCTATAATTGATCTCACGGCTACTTTTCCCTTACGGGATATCATCCGAGGCCATGATGATGATTTGGATTTTTAGGTTCAGGGGGGAAAAATAATAAGGGGGATACGGGGGATTAAGAGGAAAGCTTAGGGAGTTGTGGGAAAAAAAAAGAAAAGAGTTATGAGGGGGGTTGAAAAAGGGTTAGTGGAATAAAACACGGGGGGGGGAAAAGTATATGAAGGGGGACTTGGGGAAAAATTTCAAGACTCGGGGGTGAAAGGTATAGGAAGGGGGTCTTGGGGGGATTTTAGGACATGGGGGGTGTGTGGACACCGGCTTGTTTAATAAAACTAGGAAAACAAAGCTCAGCTAAGAAAGCACATGCACAAAAAGATCTAAAAAGTGAATGAAGGAATCAATGAAAGAGAATGAAAGTCTTCAAGGTAGCCTAAGGACAAAGTAGCCTATGGGTGTGACTCGATTAGCCTAAAGAGCTAAGAGGGGGGGGGGGGAGAAACAAGGGGGCTTAGGGAATTTTTGAAACCCAGGGGGGGGGGGGGGGAAACAAGGGTCTTATGGGAATTAAAACCGAGGGGGGGGGGAAGGGTTTTAAAAAGGCATAAGAGGGGGGGGGTGTAAGGGGCTTAATTAGCCCTTTAGAAGCTCCCCCCAGGAAGCTTCTAAAGCTTCCACGTGGGAGGGGGGAAGCTTATTAGGCAAACTTCGGCGGCGATGGAAGGTGTGATTGATCAGGCCGTGAGGCCTGCAGCTGCAGAGGCGGCGGCGCTGGGAAGACACCCCTCGACTAGCAGAATGCTCCTCCAAGTCCTCCCTCTCACACGTCGACAGCTTCTATGGCGATGGCCTCAGCGTCTTATGTTCCTCCCTCTCTCTTGGTTGCCACACGACGCAGCAGCGGCACGGCCTCTTCCGACCCTTCTTCCTCTATTCCTCACGGCTCTACCCTCCCATCTTCAGCGGCCCCCCTCGTTTAAGTAGTGGAGGGGAGGGGGATCTTCCCTCCCTGCGTGTCATCACGCATGTTCCCCTCCCTATCCCAAGCTCCACCAAGGAGCTTAATGGCTCCTTCTATTTCCCTTCCCCTCCAGCTCGTCAGTCGGCTGGAGGGATAAGGGAAATTTTTTTTTTTCATTTATCCACTTCGTTTTTCCATTTGAGCTTCATCTCGTGTTTAGTAAAACGGAATGTTACACTCATTGGCTACTAACTTACCCCTTTTACAAATTTTTTTTTATTTACTCAAGAATCACACAAAGCAAAGATGATTACAAGTTACGATTACAGATCTTGACTCAAGCAATGAGATTTTATTAATCTACAAGCATTTATGTATGTGATGAGTGACTTAATGGGGCTAATGCAATTGTTTGACCTATTCTATGCAAAAGATGATGACCAATATAGAAGAGGGCTAAATTCATGATGTCTCTCAAGTAATTAGGCATAGGCTTAGCAAATAGATAGAGATATTAATATTTTCATGTGACATACCTTTTCCATGCTTGAAGGAGTAAGATTAAACTTCCATTATCAAGAGATCTGAATATTTCTTCCAAATCAGCCCATAGAATCAAGATGCCTTTAATGTCTTGAAATCTCTAGACATTAGAGTCATGCATTGTTGTAGGTGACCCCCTTGAACCTTGCTTAGGCCTTACTTCAAGAATAGGAAAGATTATGAGAAGCTTACATGGCTGCCATGAAGAATCCTTGGAATCTTGAGCTCCAAGTCTTCAATCTTGAGTAATTTGACCAAGAGTTACTATAGGTAGGTGTTGGGGATGAAATATAGAGCTCTTATAAAGGTTTGAAAGCTTGGGATTGTGTGGTTGTGGCTACCCTAATCTTGCCAATAGTAGGGTTTCCTTAAAGAAGTAAGAAATGTCAAAAAAGGAGAAGAAGGCTTCAATGCAAGGATGGTGGTCATTCCTTAAGGAAAAGGCTGAATTGTAGGAGTATTAGTTTAAATTGGGCACAAGTAGTAGCTTAAAATGCATTGAAAATTTTGGGGCATCTCTTAGTGGTCCACCTAGGCTTGGTTAGCTGTAAAATGGCTATGGGCTTGCTGTGGATCACTTGTAGAATGTTCCTATAATGTTTACTTGGCAATCAACCTCATAAAACATGTAAGACACTATGTGAGTCAAAAGGGTATTTTATGTAATAAAATTTACATGAACATATTTTCAAAAGGTATTTTCCAATTAGAATTTGAAAAAAATCCATAATGTTAATATAATTAAAATTTTATAGCCTTATAGCGTGTAAAGAAAGGATATTTCTTAATATCCTTTGAACACACATTATATAGATGACTTCTTATAGGTGAACCCCCTGAGTAATGCTTCTTGTCCCTAGGAGTGAAGATCAAAGGAGGTGAAGAAAGATTGTTCCCTACATCTCCGTGAAAGTCTAGCATGAAGAAGAGAAAGAAGGTATTCTTGAAAAAGTAGTAGTGGTTTCACTCTTCTCTAGATCCTATAGTGATCTCCTTTACAAACAACCCCCTAAAATGTGCATAAAATCGAGTGATGGCATGCTAAAATAGCCTTGTTACATCTAGATATGTCCATAGATCTAGCCATAGCTCATGTGTGCCTTCCAAGAAAGTTGTTAGCTTCCTATGGGGGGGACATGCCAATTCTTGTGGTTCAACACCTATTTCTCCATTATACTAGCATAATGGAGAAATAGGTTTTTTTAAATGGAGAAATAGGTGAAACTTGCTATGCAAGTCAATTAAAAATGCTATATAATGGAGAAATAGGTTATTTTTAATGGCCCTTGTATAGCAAGGTTTCAACACCTATTTCTCCATTGTACCAGCATTTTCTTCTCCCAAAACCCTAATCATAGCAAGGGCCATTAAACTTGAACACTGAACTTTTAAATCTTGACAAAAGGCTTCATCTATAGCTTCTTTGATCACTATATATCAAGAATCTTGAAGAAAGTACCAAGATTGTGAAGATTGAAGAATTCTTATGACAACTAGTATTGCTTATGGAATAAAGATTTTGGGGGCAAAGATTTATTTCAGCCCATTCTTTCATACAAGAGTATTTCATCTCATTGAGGGGCATTGGGAGATTACATTAGAGATGCCTTTGAAGCCCAATAGACAAGAGATCAAAGGATTTAGTATATTGGGCACCTCACCTATCCATTTGAAGAGACACTTCTTGAAATTTTCTCTTAATGTCTCTAATCCTATTTCTTAATCTTTAATCCATTTGCTAAAACGATATTGATCCAACATTTACCTCTATTCTCAATCTTTATCAATATTTGCATTTTTAGAATTGATTGAATTGAAATCTTTCAATTAGAAGAGAAATTTATAGAAGTATCAATTTGCATTCAGGCTTGAATCAACCTTAAGCTTATGGATTGCTTCTTTGATCTTTGGTGTTTTCCCTTATGATAAATTCAATATTGTAAAGGGGTTAGCAAGAAAATCAATGTCACCAATTTCTGAGGTATTTCCTAATTCTATTCATCTAAATCCTCAAATTACCATGCTTTCCATTAAAAGCTCAAAGCTCATTTTCCATTCATGTGTATGATTTTTGTCTTTGTAATTCATTATTGATCTACCATGTCTACTATCTCTATCAAGGAAAAAGGTGGGTGTCAAGGGAGATACTTGAGGAGGAACTTTGCACACCTCTTGATGATTCAAATCCCATGTAAGGAGCCCTATCTTGTCCTTTTATCCCTCACATGGTTACTCACATGTAGAGAACTAAATATGAAGGAAACTTAAAGAAATTCTTGAAGAAATAGGGCATTTAGAGATAGATGCAAGAAATTTATAGGTAGTATAGGTATAAAGAGGGTATTACAAGTTTCTATTGGTATAAGTAGGGTCCTACATAGCATTCAGAGGTTCCTATAGGTCTCACATGGATTCCCACATAGTTTAGGTCTCAAAAGGTGATACATGGCATTTTTAGACCAAACAAGGTTCCCAGAGCGTGCATATCGATTCTTGAAAATCACAAAGTTTGACCTACATAATTTTATGTCCTCATTCTAATGAAAAAGTTGATAGCTCATTTTGAAGAGGGCTCAATAGAGAGAAAAAAAGTTGAAAATTGATCAAGAAAGAACTCAACTCAAGGTGGTCAAAATTTCATTCCCATGGATGTTTTTAAGGAGCACAAAGAGGATCTATGATTTAAATATGGGAGAAATGCATAGTGAATTGTGAAATTAAATGTTTGTATAAGAAGTCCAAAGTCAATAGTATGTTTGTCATTGAAGAATCAGGAGATGAGGATGAATCCCCACTTGTGATGGGTTATGCTAGAAATGAAGACTTTGAAGATAAGAAGGGCCAAGATCAACTCTAGGATTCTTTAGAGGGATTTTCTTCTTATCTGGTAAACATATGCCTTTTGATTTGGGTGGAGATGATTCTATCAAGCTATTTAATATTTCCACTTCAACTTATTCAATCTCAATAGATGTTTGGACATGTTCAAGAAGCTTGATTACAATAAGGATTAAAGGGAAAATCCATGGCAGGATTGTGTACATTTTGCTGAATAGCAATAGCACACATAGCTTCATTAATAAATAGGCAATGAATAGATTGAATTTTTTTTTCACTAAGTTAAAACAACCTATTAATGCACAACTCGCTAACGGAGATGAAGATATCAACACTCTCCCTATACTTGGTTGAAAACTATGTGATACTATTGGACATAATTACATTGGGAATGGACCCATTGATGTTATTTTGGGTAGTGATTAGTTGAACTAGTTGTTGGGAAACATTATGATGGATTTCTCTTAGACTTTGTATATGGAATTTATAAAACAAGATTAGTTATTATACCTCGAGGAGATAATAAACTACTACTATGTTTAGGTAAGTTTATATTTAAAAGTCCCATTGGGCTTGTTCAAAATCTTGAAGGGGTCTTATATAATAACAAAGAGTCCCATCAAGCAAGCAATGTTAATAATAGGTCATCACACTAAGCTTTGCCTTGATATATTAATAATGTGAATACTAATGTTCATGTTAACATAATCCATGCCCCTCACACTATAGTATTGGGAGAATAGATGCATCACTCAAGAGTTATCTTTTTTCACAACCTAGAGGCCAAGAAAGCTTTGATAGATGGTGGAATAGAAGATGGCTCACCTACAACTCTACTCCTAATGGCATGAATGCATTACCTTCTCTATCAAAATGAATGGACACATGTTACAAACACTTAGGGTTTCTTGATGTCACTTTTAGTGATCATCTATGCAATCACATGAAAATTGGTCTTCTATAAATATTGGAAAATACTTTCTATAGATTGGGTCAAATACCCACTTCATGATGCAAATGCTAACTCGATTCATTTGTTGTCCTTTTTGAATCCATGCTTCATCCAACTTCAAGAAGAACTTTAAACTACTATAACATTTTTCTACTTTAAGTTTATACACATGGATGGTTATAATTTGCACTCTTCTTAAATCAACGCATATATTGTTTAACACATAGTATTCAAAAATAGATTTTATTTGATGCTTTTCATAAGGCATAGGCCCTTCGATAATATGAATTTACTTTCCAAAAGTATATGGAATCTTATGATTCTTAGAAATCCTTGTAACCAAATTTGCAAGGGCTCAAGGTAGCCCAAATGCACTTACCATGTTACATCTAAGGTGCTTGAACCATAATCTAGAGATAGCACAATAACCTTTCTAACTAATACCCATAGTATCACATGTCTCCACAATTTCATCTAGTTTTACCATATCTTTTAAGCCCTTTACTAACTCTTTGAGAGTTGGGCCTTTCTAATCCACATTTTCAAGTGACTTAAGAGTCTTCAAAATATCTTTTTTATTCATGGTTTCCTTTAAAAGTTAGATTCTCTCCTTACTCTCTTCAATATTAATTCCTAATATGTTAGAGATGTATTTCTTTGCAAGATTTAGTCTCCTTTTCTTTACTCTCTCACATAAGTTGGTTATATCTTTTAGTAGTCTCTTAAATAAAATAACTATTTTGATCTTTTTCTTAGTGGTGATTGAGAGAGAGAGAGAGAGAGATACAAGTCTCTCTCTCTCTCTCTCTCTCTCTCTTCTCTCTCTCTCTCTCTCTAACTTTGCCATGGCAAAAGAAATGTAGTGGAAAATTTGTAGGGTTTTTTCTCTCACTATACCATTGCTATAAGTGTCTAAACATGCATTGCAAAAAAGTTACACTAACACAGATGTCAAGAAAATTATTAGATGTAGTGTGAAATTCATCCTATGTAGTGCAAAAAGTGTCAAGTGAGGTCCTTGATATGCTAGCTTGTTCTTGTGTTGAGTGTGGTAATATTGTTGATTTCCCAACATAGAGTCTTTGATAGCATAGAAATTTGCCATCGTTCACCTACAGTTGAAACATTATTTCTTCACAATTTGTCTTTTTCTAAAAAACTAAAGATTTTTTTATATGAGACATCATGTGACTAAAGTAGATGCTAACTACATTTGAAATTCTAAATGTTATCCAACAAGGATTTATAAGATGTGTGCACCATGATTTACCCCTTTTGAGTTTTTGGTAGTACTACATCCCTTTCTCTTCCTGTTTTTCCAAATACATCACAAGTTTCCAATTTCCTTGTGTACTTAAATATGTACATACTCACCTAACTTTTAAATCTTACCACCTGTTTAGAGTTTCAATAGAAAATACTTCATAATGTAGCAACATGACTAAACTATTCTACAATCATGACTTTTTTCCCAATTCCAAAAGCTATGTTGTAAGAAAACAAGTGTGAACATGAGTGTAAGATCTAAAGTCATAGATGGTCCATGATTTGTAGGGGGGTGTGTGTGTGTGTAGATAGAGAGAGAGAGAGAGAGAGAGAGAGAGAGAGAGAGAGAGAGAGAGAGAGAGAGAGAGAGAGAGAGAGAGAGAGAGAGAGAGAGAGAGAGAGAGAGAGAGAGATTACTACAAGTGTGATGATAGGTGTGCACAAAAAAAGTCATGATAATTTTACTATGAATGGTACTGTGAATTTCAATTCTCACTAGGGGAATACATAAACTTTGTCGAAGTGCTTTTGCCATAGGTCTTGAATATGACTTCTACCATCCCATATTCTTTGAATACTTTAACGAATATGAAAAAAAGTATGTGGATAGACTTATGGTGTATCTAAATACTTTCACAAATATAACAAAAGTATATAGATAAACTTATGGTATATCTAAATATTAGGTTTAAAAACACCAAATTAATATTTTCCTAAACTCTAGAATTGAGTAACTCAAAGCATGCACTTGTCATCTATGCACTACTTTGATACATAAACCTTCTTCAAGCTCAGTAGTCCTCAAGCTCACTTTGTTACATAAATGTTGTACTTGAGTCTTCTGTGTTTGTACCATCATTATCGTCATTATAAGGAGGATTTTGTTCTAAGTCATCATAGGGAGAGACCTAAGAAATGCAAAATGGAAAAAAGCTTCATTTAGTATCCATTGAAGAGTATCTTCACAAGATCCATTTACTTGAGAGGAATATTAGTGAAAATTATAGGAAAAAAATATTTCTATGATTCTTTGTAGCCTTCATTAATGATTAAATTTTGTTCAATGCAAACTAAAAACATTTCAAATTGGGCTCAAGGGACTAGTTATTACCAAGAACAAAAAATATAGAATTCTTGAATAAACATAAAAGGGTAAGTTTTTTCCCTACTTAAATATAATGGCTACATGATAAACACATGATAAGAATCATCCTCTACAATTATACTATATATGTTATTGTACAAAAACACAACCTTGGGAATCTCTCCACTTTAATGAAGCTAAAAGCCAACTCCTCATATTTTTGAGTCTTCTTCTATTGAGTCTTCGTCCTTTCTTCTCTTCACAAAAATCCTTGATAATATTCTCCACTTTCTAGCTTGGTATTTTCATGAGTAAAATTTTTAGAGAAGAATGGAGTATTACAAGCTCTACAAAAGCTTTCGTCTTTGATAGGGTTTCCAACCCACCCACTAGTTCAACAATATATGTCCTCCAATAGACTTTATTGTCTTTTCATTTAGGTGTGAGGAGTCCATGAAACCCTTTATCTTTTCTAACAAAACTTCATGCGATTGCATAGACGATCACTAAAAGTGACATCAAGAAACCCTGAGCGTTTGTCACATTTGTCCATTCATTTTAAAAGATAAGGTAATGCATTCATGCCATTAGGAGTAGAGTTGTAGGTGAGCCATCTTCTATTCCAAGGTCAAAATAGAGCCGCTCATGACCAAGGAACCACCGTTATGGCCAGAGGGAGGACCTCCAGTGTTTCCACCAAGGCGTTGGACAATGAAGAAGACCCATCCATGGATGCTGACATTGAGAGGGCAATGGTTCATGCCACTCTTCACAAGAAGGGTCCAGATCGCCAATTCTCGGTGATTCAAACTCCATCAGAATATCAAGGTAAAATCTTGAAAACCTTGATTGACTGTGGTAGTACACATTCCTTCATCTCACCAATCTGTGCAAAGAGATTAGGGATAGCCACAATAGATGCACCTACTTTACTTGTGGAATTAGCAAATGGTCGTGAGGTAAGTTGTACTAGGCAAACTGCTAAGGTGAAATTCCTACTGGGTGGGAAGCCAACTTTTGTGAGATTCAGGGTAATGAACCTAGGTGTCCACGAATGTTTACTCGGAATGGATTGGCTAATACCCAGGATAATACCCAATGATGCCCACATCCACTGTGGGAAGGGCCAAGTCTCCTTCCGAAATTCTGAAGGGGAACTAGTCACGACTCAAGGTGAGGCTGGTATGCCAAAAATATAGTTGGCAAAAGCAACACGGATAATAAAAGGTGTTCAAAAGGGTCTACCTGTTTATCTGATTAAACTAAATAAGCTAGATCAAAATCACGAATCCGGAGAAGAACCTTCATGGTTAAAGGAATATGTAGACGTATTCCATGAAGATTAGACAGAACTTCCTCCCCAAAGGGAAGTCGACTACGAAATAAAACTTGTGCCAGGAGTCGCACCGATCGCAAATAGGCCATATAAGATGTCCATCCCGGAAGCTATCAAACTGAAAGAGCAACTCAAGCAATTGTTAGATCAAGGCTACATCCGATCTAGCAGTTCTCCATGGGGAGCTTCAGTGTTGTTCCAAAAGAAGAAAGATGGAACACTTCGCCTATGCATTGACTACAGAGGGTTGAATCAAGCAACCATAAAAAATAATTATCCCATTCCAAGAACAGATGAATTACTTGACCATCTTCAAGGGCCAAAGATCTTCTCAAAGATAGATCTCAGATTGGGATATTATTAGATAAGGATCAAAGAAGAAGATATTCCGAAGACCACATTTAGTACAAGGTATGGACACTTCGAATTCCTAGTGATGTCATTCGGGCTGACGAATGCTCTTGCTACCTTCAACAGGTTAATGCAGGATATCTTTAGGCCCTATCTTGATGACTTCGTACTCGTCTTTTTTTATGATACCCTAGTCTACTCAAAATAGGGAAAAGATCATGAACCCCAGCTTCGCATTTTTCTTGAAACAATGAGAGCACACAAGCTTTATGCCAAGAAGAAGAAGTGCACATTTTTCAAGCAACCGATTGAATATCTGGGATTCATTGTATCAACAGGAGGAATTTCAGTAGATCCACCTAAGGTCAGAGACGTTCTAGAATGGCCAACACCAACTTCTGTCAAAGAAATACGAAGTTTTCTTGGGTTGACAGAGTGGTACATAATTTTCATCAAAGATTATGCTTTGATTGCAGCACCTCTGACTGACCTACTAAAGAAGCAAGTAGCAATTGTATGGTCACCTGCTGAACAGACCAGCTTTGACAAACTAAAGCAAAACTTAGTATCATCACCCATGCTGAAACTTCCTAATTTTAGTAAGGAGTTTGAAGTGGTAATTGATGCTAGCTCACTTGCTTTAGGATGTGTGCTTATGCAAGAAGGTCATCCCCTAGCATATTCTTCAAGAAAATTAAAGAGCCATGAAAGGAATTATGCTACCCACGACCTGGAGCTATTGGTTGTCATCCTCTCAAAAATTGGATACATTATTTGCTAGGTAACAAATTTTCCTTCGTAATGGACCACAAGAGTCTTAAATGGATTTTCACTCAAAATGAGCTCAATATGAGGCAACGTCGATGGATCGAAGTGCTAGAAAAATATGATTTTGAAATCAAATATAGGCCTAAAAAAGAGAATGTAGTTGCCGATGCACTTAGTCGCAAGGCATTTCTAAATTCTCTCATTTTGCAAGATCCATCAACAACAAGGTCTCTAGCCACAAAGCTATCAATGCCAAACAATCCGATTCTTGAGCTAGCAAACGACGGGCATATCATGACCCAGTCTATCAGAAAATGCTAAGGGAGATCCCCATCAAGGATCAAGACCCGAAGCTAAAGACGAAGTATCAAGAATTCTCCATCAGTAGTGGGCTTGTCTACTTTAGGACAAGATTATGTATCCCTGCAATCCAAACTCTCAAGTAGAAGATACTTTGGGAAGCCCATGACTCCCCTTTCTCAGGGCATCCTAGTTATGCCAAGACCCTTAATACAGTAAAAAAGAGCTATTATTGGGAAAGGCTCAAGGGAGACGTACTCAAATATGTCACGGAATGTTTGTCTTGTTAATGCATTAAGGCAGAACATGTTAAAATATCTGAGAAATTGCAACCACTTGACATTCCACAAATGAATTGGGAGTTCATTAGTATGGACTTTATTGTTGGCCTACCCCAAGTTTAGGGAGGATATAACTCTATTCTTGTTGTAGTAGATATGCTCACCAAGATCGCACATCTCATCCTTGTCAAGACGAACTATAAAGCTTCAGACATCGCAAGATTATTCATCAAGGAAATATTTAAACTTCATGGGTTACCCAGAAGAATCATTAGTGATCGTGACTCTCTTTTCACCTCACACTTTTAGAGAGCCATCTTTGAGGCCATTGAAACAACTCTATTTCAGCGCATCTTACCATCCCCAAACTGATGGTCAAATAGAACGATTCAATCAAGACATTGAAGATATTCTTAGGGCATACTACTGTCTCCAACCCAAAAAGTGGATTCAATACTTACCCCAAGTTGAGTTTGCCTATAATGCTTCTTACCAATAGAGTATTCAGATGACCCCTTTCTAAGCATTGTATGGGCATGATTGTCGTACCCCTTTGAGCTTCTCGGATCCAACTTTGAGGGTAGAATCTTCAAGACAGATGCTAGAAGACATGGATGATCAAATCAAATCAATAAGACAAGACATTCAAGCTGCCAAGGATAGACAAAAGGCCTATGCTGACTCAAAACGACAAGACAGATCCTTCGTCGAAGGTGACATGGTCTTCATCTGAAGGGGAGCTATGGAGCTCTACCCCAAGACCTACGGACCGCTTATTGATCAAGCGTTTCAAGCAGAGCGGCCATGGCTACCTCTCACACAGTCGACACGCAAACGGGTGTAGGGAGCTTACCTTGATGCTCGATCAAGTTCCCTCCTCTCTCTTGCACTCTGTAGCTCCACGATCCTTGTGGCAAGCTCAAGCAACCTCAAGTCATCTCTGTCAAGCTCCATCCTCCATAACCGTGCGAGAAAAGAGAAGAGAAGAGAAGAAGAGAAGATGAAGAGAGAAGATGGGAAGCTTCTTCTCCACGATCCCTCACTCTTACATACTCACTCCCTCACACTCCCTCAATCCCTCACTCAAGCACAAGCAAGAAGGCAAGAAACAAGAGAGGAAGAAGAAGAAGCTTTGGCCACACACAAGAATGATCTTCTCATTCACTTTTGAACTTTATATACATGCCCTACTTTTTGGGCAGTCATTCCCACTTTTCACATGGCCGGCCATTAGCCTAGGCCCTCTTTTCCTATTTTCCACCATTCTAACTCATCTCATTCCCAACTAGTGCATACAATTTGCACAGGAGTGAGCTTGGCACTCTTTTAAAGGGATTCGGGAGCGCTTTCACAATTAATGGTGTGATTTTACTCTTTTCTTTTCTCGAGGCGACATTGAGGCCTTCTAGAGAGGTCGTCATTCCAATTTTTTAGGGTCTGACTTCCATCCGAGGCACCTTTTCCTTCCTTTGTCCTGTGCCCTTTCAGTTATCTCCTTTTTCCATTTTCCCACTCCTTTGCTCCATTTTCCCGCTCCTTTGTGCTGCGATAACCATTACCCCCCTCCTAGCTGAGTGCTAGTCCCATGGCGCTATGGTGGGGAGTAGTGGGGTAGTTGGGGTTGTTGCTAAGTGGAATTGGTGGGCAGATGACCACAATCAAAAGGTGCTTTTGTGAATGAGAGGTGATGGAGTTTGATTAACGATGACCGGAAGAGATTCTGGCATGCTTTAGACTTCATGAAGATGCTTGGCATTTCTCACACAGTTGTAGCTCCCATTCTACGACGGGCTGATAAAGGTTTTGCATGGGCATCTCTAATCCTGTACATTGCCAGCCGACTGTTGAGAACCATGTAACCGTGCATCCTGTGATGATCCGAAAGCACTTAATCAATAAGCAATCCATAGGTCTAGGGGTTTGAACATACATTTGGAGAATATGAGGTTCCAAAATCTATGCCAATGGTCGGTCCATCACTGAGTTTTCCTTCTGCTTGATTTGGTTTAGTCATGGTAGCCATTAACACGCAGATGGTTGGCTACATTAAGCATGTTGGTCCATCCAACCATCGGAGTATGAAAAAGCTCCTGAAGCTGCTATAGTGGTGTCTTTTCCGACTCAGGGAAAAAATTGTTGTCATTAGCGGATGTCATGGATGATCTTCTTTAGCTGGGTAGCCATTCACTGAGTCACGATCATAGCCTGCAAGAGAAAGTTGTGCACTCCCTAAGGGTGTATCTGTCTCATGACGTGGTGTAAGTACATATGTAGTGGAACTGGGAGATGGGTCTAACCTTGGGTAAGCCCTTGGTAATGTCCCACACTTGAGGACCCAGTTCTTGTGTTGTTGGAGGTGCAGTGCAAAACTTAGGGTGACAGGTCTCGAAGTCCTACCCACCCTAAGCGTGAAGTGGGGGAGGGGCTAGGTGTAAACCCTAGGTGTAGTGAGTGAAGTGAGCCCTCATGCCTTTTTCTTTCTTCTCTTTTTTTTTTTTGAAGAATTGCATACAAGGAAGATGTCCTAGCTAATGCCTATCACCTTCAGCTGGATTATGTGGTGGTCACAAGCATTGGGATAGGAATGCATGACTTTGTAGGTATTCTTCAATACCGGCCCGGGCCTTCAGAGGTGTAGATGACTAGAAAGGATGATTGCACCTCGTGAAGCGGGTATCACTCATATCCTCTAAGATTTCTAGGCAAAAGGAGGGAAGCAGGGTTGCCTTCATCATTAGTCTAGTCATGGCTCTACTATCTATCCCTAGGTTGATGTCAAAAAAGAGTGGAGGGAGATGGGCTTCCTCGGTTGTGGGTCTCTACATTAGTAGGAACTTGATAAGCCTAAGATAAATACAGGTAGTTAAGAAGGATGGATCTAGGCAAGAAGAAAAATCTGCGAGAAAGCGGTCGATAGATGGGAGGAGATCCTCTAACCTAAAGACTAGGCAATCCTCAAGGCTCCGGGAATTAACATTATATATCTTAGGAAAGTCAAAATCCCCATGAATATTTTGATCATAGTCAACTCCATGCCTACAGGGGTAGGGCATGTAGATGGAGTCGTTGCGTTCTTCAGGGAGCGAGCTGCAGAAGGCGGTCCAGGCGTCAAAATTGGTATCCCAAATCCTCCTCCGCCACTTTGGTTGTGCCTTGTAGCCTTTGATAGTTTTGGAAACCCTGTTTACCTTGTCTTGCTTGTAGTCTTCAGGCTCTTGCATCCATCTGGTTATTATGAGGCTTCTTTCCTCTATCCACCTGTTTGCAAGATCATTAGCCAGATCCTTGATCTTGGCTAGAATACCTAAAGGCAAAGCACAGTCCAGAGAGCGTGGATAAGAAAATGAAAGTTCAAACAACCTCGTCTGGAACTCCTGTTGATGCCATATGAACAATTCCGGAGGCCAATTGATAGGATGGGGATCCCCTCATAGTGGCACTGGCTCTTTAGGAAATTGTCTTGGCAATGATCGTTCTCTGCGTTGGGCTTCCTCTGCTAGTTCTTGTCTTCTTCTTCTGGCTGCCACAATGCGCTGCTCGGGCATATGGGCATCTTCGAGCTCTTCAGGGGGGAGGTCTGGTAGAGGTGGACTGGGCATTCTTTGTTGCTCTTCTTTAGCATCCTGCTCAAAGTCTGGACCCTCTTCAACATTTTGCTCGACAACTGATGGAACCGCTTGTGGTGGTGGTGATGGCTGCTCATGCTCTTCAAATCCAAGTTCCTTAAGCTCAATAGTGGAGAGGCCGGCACGGCGTAGGTAGTGAAATTGTTGCTCTTTTGTGATTCCTATGCCCGTTGGAAGCTCTCGTTCTTGAAGGCCATACTTTAGTGCTCGGGTGGTTAATTCTAGCTTCCTTCTTACCTTCTCCACTGAATCATTGCCCTCTGCCTGGGTAACATGTAGTACTGTGCTAAGGAAGGCTTGCGTTTGTGTGTTGGCACATACATCAGCAGCTTCTGCCCTGGACTTCGCAAGCACTCTATCACGCTCAGCCACCGCCAAGTGTTCTATTAAATCCCTAACTCTTTCAAAATTGTTTCTTTCCCACTCATTGGCTCTCTCATCCATCTTCTTTCTTCCCTCCTCCAACTCACTTGCCAAGGTTGTCACAACCTCCTGCTGCTCATTCATTAAGAACCAGAGTTGATTCCTTTCCCTAGATTTTTGAGCCAGCTATTCTTCAGCAATTTCTTTTGCATGATTTGCAATGTTGAATCTTTTTTCTGCCTCAACAAATAGCTCTGCACAAGCTGCTCTTGAAAATTTGGATCTCTGTGAAGTGCAATCTTCTTTGGGTGAAGGCCATGGCCTGTTGAGATATCGAGCTCCACTCGTGATATGCCAGGGTGACCCTTGTGCATTTATGTCACTGACTTATTAGTTGCAAATGCGGCTGGTACACCGCCCATGAATAATAGCTAGATGACAGCTATCCTTATCTACTCTAGTTCGTGGCTCAGTTAGTATGCTACCTTAGTTAGTTGAGTTTGGTTTGAGACCCACATATAGGGTTCTTCTATTTCTTTTGTATGTGTATTCTTTTGGCTTACACAACTAAGAAGAGGAAAACTGTTTTCGGCCTCCACCTATGTGTGTATTCCCCCATTGTGCAAGCAAGAAAGCTACAAGTGAGACTCCTTCCTTCTCTCCCACAATCTTGACATGGTATCAGAGCCTTGTTCGTGGTAAGGAGCTCAAGAAAGCAAACCAAGTTCGCGGTGTTCTGGTAATAAGAGGACCAGTGTTGCTTTCATTTTTCTGTTTTGGGAGCAAGTCTCTGTAGGTAGCACAGTCGGAAAGTGCAAGAGTGCATTGTCTCAGATTGAGATGCCCTTCACGGTGAAGCAAGAGGGTAGTATATGCTGCGGGTAAGAGCTTTAGCCCTTAGTTGCCCAGTTTTTTTGATTTGAGGCCATTTCGGGGCCTATTTTGGAGGCGGAAGTTTTCCGCACGCACTCAGAAAAAGGCCCTGTTTTTTGCTGTGCGACCATTGTTCTACAGGTCGGTGAAAAGTTACTATAGAGATTGCATCGTATGCCTATGCACAGAGACATTGTGAGTTACAGAATCACCCTTGTTGCCTGTTGATGCAAAATCGTCACTAAGAAGTGACTGTGTGGTCAAATACCACTTTTGTCAGTTTTGCAGATTTGCCCTTGTGAGGCTGAAGCTGTGTTTTTTTGCAGTGACAGAATTCTTTGTAGTGTTCTATAATGGCATCTGATTCTCTTTCACAGATGGTCACTGAAAAACTTGACAAGAACAACTTCCAAGCATGGAAGTTTAGAATGACGAATTTCCTTATGGGAAAAGAATATTGGGAATTCGTTGCAAGAAACGAAGAAGAACCAGTTCTTCCTGATGTTCCCAATCAACAACAAATGCAGGCATTTAAAGGATGGCATGAGAGAGCCAGAAAAGTTATGTATTGGCTGTCTATCAGTATTTCAGACTCTATGATTGTGCATATTCAGGATGCAAGTAGTCACTTAAGCAGAAGATATTATGGGAAGCTCATGATTCCCCTTTCGCAGGACATCCTGGCTATGCAAAAACTCTTAATGCAGTTAGGAAGAGCTATCATTGGGAGAGGCTCAAGGGTGACATTCTCAAATATGTCACTGAATGTTTGTCTTGCCAACGTATCAAGGCTGAACATGTCTTGATGCCAGGAAAATTGCAACCACTTGACATTCCCCAAATGAAATGGGAATTCATCAGTATGGATTTTGTGGTGGGCTTACCCCAAGTCCAAGGAGGGTACAACTCCATTATGGTTGTAGTTGACATGCTTACTAAGGTTGCACACCTGATTCCAGTAAAGACAAACTATAAAGCCTCCGACATTGCTAGAGTGTTTATCAAAGAAATATTCAAGCTACATGGGTTACCTAGAAGGATCATTAGCGATCGAGACTCTCTTTTCACTTCACACTTCTGGAAAGCTATCTTTGAAGCTATTGGGACCCAACTCTATTTTAGCACTGCCTACCATCCCCAAACAGACGGACAAACAGAGCGAGTAAATCAAATCATTGAGGATATGCTTAGGGCTTACTGCTGTCGAGAGCCGAAGAGATGGATTCAGTACTTGCCGTTAGTAGAATTTGCCTACAATGCTTCTTACCAGCAGAGCATTCAAATGACCCCTTTCCAGGCATTGTATGGTCATGATTGTCGAAGTCCCCTAAATTTTTCTGATCCTACCCTGAGAGTGGAAGCTTCAAGACAAATGTTGGAGGACATGGATGACCAAATAAGGTCAATAAGACAAGACATACAAGCAGCCAAAGATAGACAAAAGGCATATGCGGATTTGAAACGCCAAGAGAGGGTCTTCGGGGAAGGAGACATGGTCTTCATTCGTGTACGGCCGAAAAAGAGTTCTCTATCTCTAGGTGAATGCAAGAAGCTAAGTCCAAGGTATTGTGGACCATACAAGATCCTCAAGTGCTTAAGACCTAATGCTTATAGACTGCAACTCCCTGAAAACCTAAAGGTTCATAATGTATTCCATAAACCGTCTATTGAAGAATGAAGTATGTACCTAATCCTAGTCATGTACTTGATGACCAACAAATTGTAATGCCTAGTCAAGGAGTCCTTGAACTAAGGCTGGACAAGATTTGAGATGCTAGGGTGAGACAACTGAGATCCAGAACCTTGAGAGAATGCCTCGTCCAGTGGAAAGATTATCCCAAGGAGGATGCTACCTGGATGGATGAAAGCTCTCTCAATCTTCAATATCCCCAGTTTATCTCGAGATGAGGACATCTCGATTCTTCTAAGGAGTAGAGAATGTAATATTTCCGCACACTGCGTACCGTAAATATTGACTTTCCGCACGTCGTGTAAGTCTTGTGCAAAGATTATCACTAGTGCCAGCAGCTAATCTATAACCACACGCGGGAAATGGAGACACTCCACCTTAGGAAAATAAGGCCGGGGATTCAAACCTGCATAGCCGCGGGAAAACAGCCTCTTGGGAAGAGGTCAAGAGGATAAGGTAATTGCAAATTTTTTTTATTATCTTCCCCAGCCGATGTGTGGCTGGGGGAAAGGGATGGGCTAGTAAGGGCAGCATGAAGAGGTGGAGGGAGAGAGCCATGCAACGGGCCACGTGGGGAGGTCCCCTCTCCCCCCCTTGGACTATAAGAACCCCCTCTTGGGGGGGGGGAAAAAAAAAGAAAAAAAGAAGATAAGGCGGCAGAAGACTGTCGTGAAGGAGACGGCCGTGAGGAAGGGTCGCCGTGTGAAGGAGGGGTCGCCGTGTGGAGGGAGGGACGACTGTGAGATGGGGGGAAGAGGTCGCTGCTGCCCGCCATTAGGGAAGGAGAATGTGGCAGAAGGCTGCCGTGAAGGAAGGGGTGAAGGGGAGGGAAGGTCGCCGTGTTGAAGGAGGACGCTGCTGCCGCCAGGCCGTCGCCGTCGTGAAGCCGCCACGCTGCCGCCACGCTGCCGCCAGGCCGCCGCCGTCCTCGCCTCGACCACACCCTTTCCTCCCATGATCGTTGGGACCCCCCCCCCTGACGTGGATGTGCTGCCAGAAGCTTCTTAGAAGCTTCTCTAGGAAGCTTCTAAGGGGGCTTCTCTAAGCCCCCTTCCCGTGGAGTCCCTTTATAGCCCATTTTACCCCGGGATTTCTAAGTCCCCTTCCCTTGGATCTCACACAAGCCATTCCCTAGGTGGGTTTTAAAGCCCTCCATTTTGATCCTCAATAAGCCCATTCCGGCCTTTGATGCGAAGGAAGCTACTAAGGCCCTAGGCCCGGTTATTCATAAAAAAAGAAGAGGGGTTTCTCTAGCCCTTCCCACTCGATTTTCCCCCATAAGCCCATTGAAGAGGGTTGCTTAAGGTTTTTTTTTCAAGAACCTTTACCCCAGAATTTTGAAGAAATTAAGTATAAAGGCCTTCCATAAGGCCAAATTCCACAAGCTGGTATTCTCAAGGATCCACATTTCGAAAGGGATCTCCCGCGCACCAGGGAGAAAAGAGCAAGATCTTGAGGCTGCGTACCAGGGCGAGCAAATTCACCGATTGCGTAAGGGAAAAGGCAACCTGGAAGTCCGTAATTATGTCATAATGGCCCCTAAAAAGTCACAAGACGCGCCTACGGAAGGATCTTCTCCTAGTATTTACGTGGATATTTTCCGGAGCCCACAAGTCCAGGTTTTATCTATTTGGATTCCACACAGAAGTATTGAATTAATCACGATAACTTCATGGATTAGGAAGCACTCATGCATGTCAAATGCAACTAGTCAAGTTAAATGCAATTGGAAAATGAATTGGCTATTTGAACATTTATTAGAAATAGCTTAAGATATGAAAATTGATCATTGGTACGTTCAATGGAGTTAATGAAAAGAGCATAAGGTGTCTATGCATTTGCAGGACCTTATTAGTAAGTTTCCTTTTGTGCATTCAAAAGTGACGAGCCTAGGACAACTGTTGCCTCATTACAAGGTTGAAATTGTTGAGGTACACCTTTTTACTAGGCATGGAAAGATTAATGGCATGTCACATTTTTAGATAAATCTTCCTTGTAATGATTCATGAGGAAAAGCTAACACCCATAAGATGTTATTCGAAAAGGAATAGAAGGGCACGAAAATGATCTATGGACTTGCAAGTGGCATGACTATTTGATGTAAGTCCTAGTAGGACCTAGGAAAGTTAGTGTCCAGATTATCAGGCATTTTTACCTTACCAAGGAAGGATAGGGTTACTGTGAACCATGTGATGCGTAGAAGCAGTGAATCGCATATTTACCCGTATTGGTGTAGTTGTAACTATTGTTCTCCATTAGATCTAGTTTACTACCTTTAGGAAAGGTTCATCCTTGTCGCAAGACAAGTATATTGAGTTGTCTAAGTCACCCAAACCTCAAGGGATTCATATGGGCATGGTTCAGTCGATATGATAAGTATCCCAAGTACTAACTAGGGTTTAGTGCGATAGGAATTCGACCTAGTTTTACACTTGTTGCCAAGTTAAAACCCGCAAACCCAAAGATCTTACACACATTCACGAGATGTCGAATCAATTGGATGCTCATGCATAAAATGATCTAAGGTTTTATCCTAAGGATCATTCGTTCAAATGATGAAACTCCGACTAGGTTGGAAATTCCTAGGACCGTGGACCAATATAATTAGGAATGGGTTGGGTAAGAAGACACCCTAAACCCTGCTACTCGCCTGAAGTTAATTCCGTGACCTGAATACGCCATTCAATGGGTGAGATGATCCCGTGGAATAGATACAACACATGAGCAAAAAGTTGCAACATCACATAGACTTGAGATTTGTCCACGGGAGAGTTTTGTCATTTCTTGAAATGATGTTGGCAAGTTATTGCGCTAAGTTAACTTACAAAAGGGATGGGTAATCATCCTGTTACATCACTTTTCTTGGGGGAATAATTGCCAAGGAAAAGGAAAGTTAGGTATTTGCCTGGAAGCAATTGACCAATCAATAAATTGAAGCGACATGGTCGCTGGAATCTACCATAACAAAACCTAAAGTATTGGTAGGGTATGACCCTAACCCAAGAATGATAGGAATCTTGCCAAGTTGCAATTGATTCCGGAGCGAATGCGGGTTGCATTCGGAGAAAAGGAGTCACTCCTTAACAGTTTGCCAGCTAAACGACCACTGGAAATTGATTGTGCTTGTAACAGTTTAGAAAGCACTGTTTGCATTGTTTGCTCAATGAACTAAAGGATGAAAATATATCTAAAGCTTCAGGTTGAAGCCTGAAGGGAGAGGCAACTTCAGTTACCCCCGACTGCCTGCCTGACCCTAACCAAGGGGGTTGTTAACCGCGCCGGGAACGTGGACCGAACCCGCCGTGAGAGGTCTCTCCGTTGAGTTCTGCTTGGAGCAGGAGGATGCTTGGGTGCCAGGGGGGGCTCTGGCCGTAAATCCCTCGCCTTCCGGGTCCTGCACAAGAGGCTAACGTGACTCGGGATTGGATCTCGAGGCCCGCATACTAGTCTACGGGCAGAAGCTTGGAATAGTGATCCCTGGTGGATTACTGGATAGCCTTCGGGCGGATTATGAATACGCCTACGGGCGGGAACTCCTTGTATTTCAAAGATAAAAGGATAAAATGATAATAAAGAAGTTGTTTGGCATTGTTTTCTTTATGTCCTGTGATAAGATTACGTGAAGGAACCGGTGCATAACAGGGTTAATCAAAGAAGCTGTTTGTATATGTCAAACTAATGTGGTAGGTAATTACATAACTAAAACAAACCGAGGAAAGTGCGGAGGATGGATCATGGGTCCGTCCTATGGATGGGTGGTCCCGGTTAGCCGGGAACTTTTCTCAAAGTCTTCGACGGACAGAGGATGATCGTCATCTCCAAAACAAGTAACGAGAATGATGACTTAGAATTAACTATTACCCGATTCACGCTGTTTTAGGGGAACGGGATGGGACTATGCCTTATGGCAGAGAGGTCGAGCCTTGCATCCCTCTCGTTTCCCATTCTCCTTGAACCAAGTGCAGCGTAAATCCGCTTCGGACCTGGCGTTTCTGCGTAAAGTAGTTCGCTCGGGTCTGACGCTAGTTGTTGCTAGCTAATGACCAAACAAGAAAACCCAAACTCAGGTCGATCCTAAGTGGGAACGGCCAGGATACTTCCGCTACGTGGCAGACACGGGAAGACCTAGATCGCAAGTCCCGTAACATTCCATGGGAGTGACGGGCGGAGCTTTCTAGACATCCTTCCCGATGGACTGCTAAGACGTGTCCGGGATGGTTCTAGTGGACACGTTACACTTTAGTTCTCTTAGTGAGGATTGGAGGTTGGATGGGTAAGAGGCAACCCGTTCATCATTTCAGCCCTCATTTTTTTAGCCCTCCCCTTAGGCTAGAGGTATTCATGCCTCTAGCTTGATAATGATGGTCCAATAGAGCAAGGAGGACTGCACCCCCTCATTGGTGGCTCTTCATTGAATGATTGCTCCAAAGTGTTCATATTTCTTTGAAAATAAGGCTTCAGTCGCCATCCATTTACCCTTGTCTTGTGAACCTTTCCATCCATGTCACCTAGCTTATAGCTTCCATTTGGATATCTCCTTATGACCATGAATGGCCCTTCCCACTTGAACATAAGTTTAGCATCCTTTCTGTTATCAAAGCGGTTATCATAGTGTAGCACAAGTGATCCTTCCCTTATGTGTTTGCTAGCCAGCTTCTTATTAAATGTCTTCCTCCTCTCTTCAGCTTGCATGGAATAGTGTTGGACTGCTGCTTCTCTGTCTAACTCCACTTCTTGGGCTGTGATCCTACTAGTTGCTGAAGCCTCTGCCCACGTCGTCATGTAGTCTACTCCCATTATGATGTATTCCTTGCCAGATTGAGTTCGTGGGAGTGGCCCTATTGCATCAATCCCCCATTTCTCAAATGGGCCACATGTAGTTATGGGATTTTGTTCCTCATGCACTAGCTTCCTTGGTCCGGCCTTTTGGCAATCGTCCCAAGTGCGGCACCAATGTTGCACATCTCGATGTAGACTAGGCCACACAAAACTGGCTTGGAGAATCTTCCTGCTGGTTATTTCTTGAGCAAAATGTCCGCCACAAACCCCTTCATGGCAGTTCTTAATCACATCTATAATCTCCTTTGTTGTTGGCACCCTTCTAAGCACTACATCCTTTCCTTTGCAATACAACACATCATTTATCAAGCGGTATTTAGTGGCCTTAGTAGCTAGCCACCTTTTCTCACTTTTACTCATATGTGTAGGTGCCTCACCTTGCTTAAGAAAATAAAGCACATCTTGTAGTTGAAACTTACCCTGAAACAAGGGAAGCTTTACTGTAATGATTCCCACCATTACCTCTTTCAATTTTTCAGCTGCTAGAGCATCTGCATCGCCATTTGTGCATCTTGGCACAAAATAGATTTGGGCTTTCTGTAGCTTTCTCATGAAAGTTTTAGCTTCCCTCATTTTCACTGCTAAGTTATCATTTTTACAAGCCCAGATTCCTTTCATTTGCTTAACAATTAGCATAGAATCCCCAAAAACATTAAGTCGAGTGACACCATGTGAAAGACACCACCTCAAACCTAAAAGCAAGGCTTGATATTCTGCCTCATTATGAGAATGGACATCCTCCAAGCTAATACCTTCTCCATAAAGTTTGTCACCTTCGGGACTGAACACCACTATTCCTGCTATCGCTTTGTCTTTAATATGCTTGTAGGCTCCATCAAAGTAGAGGGCATGGGCATTCTCCACCCGCGGCGGTTCCTCAAGAGGAGGTGTCTCCTCTTTTACCTTTCCCTTCTCCTTTTCCTTCTTTTGATGGCATCTATGGGTCAACAAATCAGCTAGGCAAGCTCGAGTAGAATCCTCCACCTTGAAGGTGTAGTCAAACT
The DNA here is from genome assembly GCF_053477565.2 of Lygodium microphyllum. Classification (NCBI taxonomy): domain Eukaryota; kingdom Viridiplantae; phylum Streptophyta; class Polypodiopsida; order Schizaeales; family Lygodiaceae; genus Lygodium; species Lygodium microphyllum. Next base: position 91,581,608 of record NC_141161.1, on the reverse strand, counting down.
CTTGGAGTTGTATTACCCACTTAGCGATTCTAGCTGAAACATCCATGTGCTATAAGGCATAGGGAAAATGCTCTTCTGTCGTGATCACTGTGAATGGCCTAGGGAGAAGATAAGGACGAAACTTTCTTATAGCAAACATTAGAGACAAAACCATCACCTCGACCATCTTGTTCCCTCGTTCTGATGCTGTCATTACTCTACTAAAAAAGTAAACCGGTCTCATTAGGCCAGTTTTAGCATCCTTTTGTATTAGTGCTGCCCCTAGAGCATCTTCCCCAAAACTCGGATTGACAAAAAACTCATGATCCCAACAAGGCTGTAAAATTATAGGAAGGGTGCTAAGAGCCTTCTTCACCTCATGAAAGCACCTTTCGCTTTCGTCACTCCATAGGAGCTCCTCAGAGTGGGTTAACTGTTGCAGTGGAAATATTAATTGGGAGAGGAGATGAATGAACCGCCCCATATATCGCACCTTCTGAATGAAAGAGGTTAGTTGCTTCACAGAAGATGGTGATGGCACCGCCAATAGGGCCTTAACTTTGTTTGGATATGCTTCAACGCCCCTCTCACTTATGACATGCCCTAACAAAGTTACACTGCTTTCGCCAATGCGACACTTCTCATGGTTTAATTGCCCCCCCATTTGTGCAAGGCAGTTGAAAGCTTCATCCACCTTTCCTAGATGTAAAGCCTTAGAACTATAAATACAAAAGTCATCAATAAAGACCCTAATGGATTTCCCAAAATATCGTTGGAAGGTAGCTGGGGCATTTGTTAATCCAAATGGCATTACTTTGTAAGCAAAACAACCCCAAGGTGTAATGAAGGTGGTCTTCTGTTGATCCTCCTCAGCTATTCGGATTTGGAAATAACCTGAATACCCATCACAAACAATGTATCTCTCATGCCAGGCCACCTCGTTGAGTATTTCATCCTGAAAGGGAAGAGGAAAGTGATCTCTCTTAGTTGCAGCATTTAGCGGCTTGTAATCCACACAAATCCTCCATTTTCCATTCTTCTTGGGTATCACCACCACAGGTGAAACCCACTCTGAGTCCCCTATTGGATAGATGAAGCCTACCTTTAAAAGTCGTTGCACCTCAATGAGTAGAGCCTTTTGTTGAACTACTCCCAATCGTCATAGTCGCTGCACCACTGGTCGTGCTCCCTCTTTTAGATTAATGTGATATTATACTGCTGTCACACCTGTGATGTGTTCATAATCAGAAATAAAAAGTGCAGAGTGTTTTATCACCACTTCCATGTAGGCTGCCTTCTCCTCAACTGATAGATCCTTAGCCAACATTTTTTCTAACCCCTCCTTCTCGACCTTTGGAAGCTGCTGCGGAATTTCACTACTAGAAGGCCCTTTTAATATAATCCCCATCACTTCTAGAGAGCTTTCTTCCTCCTCATTAGAAGACTCTCCCTCTGTCATAGATGACCAACCCTCGCTGGAACTCCATTCATCAGCGATGGTCTCTAACACAAGATCCTCCTGTCGGCCCTCCTTCATGTTGTAGATAGTGCTCTTCCATTTTTTATGCAGCCCCTTTTGTGGCCTTAGCTCTAAAGCCCCTGTCTCCCAATCTTGTTTGGCTTTCATTCCCATTAGCCATGGTCGCCCAAGAATGAGCGGATAGCCGTCCCCCTTCACTGGCATCACATACATGTCAAGCTCCAATTGCACTCCACACACCTTTACCTTGACTTTCTTTATAACTCCCAAACAATTTACTACTACATTGTTAGCCATTTTGGCCCCAAATTTAGTAGTTTCATTTACCTCTAATCCCAAACGATGCATCAACTTTTCCGTCGTGACACAAATCTCTGCACCTCCATCCACATATGTCTTTGACACTCTCTGCCCATTGATTTGGGCTTCTACTAGAGGCACAATATCTTTCATCTTTCTAGCCTGGATTGCATTCACATGTCTATTCTTCATGGGTCTAATGCTTACCATCTTTGACCATTGTCGCCGCACTGTTGGAGATTAATGTAGTAATTGGGGCCATGAAATTTTTGGCCCTTGATTCCTCACATCAGCAAGTAAATCATATGCTCTAGTACCTTTACCCAGAGAAAAATCATCTGGCTCAATGTGTCGACGTGAGTGAGCCCTCCTCTTTTTAGTGTTGCGTGTCTTTGCAGCCATTGATGACTCTGCCTCCTCTTCCATATTTTCAACCTCCTTTGGTAGTGTAGGCTCCATTCTCTCAATTCTCTGGGCTTTCTTCACTGGCATTGCTTCAACCTCTACTACTTTGGCCTTCCCTTTGACATCACTCTCATCTAAACTAATTATCCTAACATCATGATTCTCTGGCAGCTGGACAGGCAAGGGTGGCACAAGTGGTCGAGGATGCTGGAGAACTTGAACCGGTGGTGGAGGCCCTGGATTTGGTGGAACAAACCTTTCCCTAGGTGGTGTCACTTGTTGTCCCCTCCTTCTTGGTTGGAACCCATTTCCTAGAAAACGCCTAGGATGAGGGCAAAAATACATACCATGGCCAGTCTCCCCACAATTATAGCAAACATACTCTCTTTCTTGCCTCCTTGGACCTCGATTGCCTTCATTTATGAGGGGAGGGGGCCGCACTCCTTGCATCAAATTTAATGAAAGGCTTTCAAGTTGATTAGTAATGCGTTGTAGGAGCTCTTGCTGTGGTATCTCTGGTTCAGGTGGGGCCTCTGCTATTTCTCTAGGCCTTGGCATGGTTGGTAAAACCTGCATGGGCTCAACTCCCCCCTTCAATTGGGCTTGATACTTCAATTTTCTATCTTTCTCCCTCGCATAAGTGACTGATTCCTCATAGGATCTGGGAAACTTTCCTTTGACCTTCTCCCTTAGTAGAGGATGGAGTCCGGCTAGAAAACAATCTTTCTTAAGGCAATCAGGTACTCTTTCTCCCTCGGCTAAAGAGGCTGTCCATTTATCCCACAGTTTTATAAGTATACCTTCATATGCTTGGTACTCCCCTAGTAAGGTTTAGCGAAGATCTAAGAGCTATCTCCAAATATCTTCAGGTGGCTCTGTATCTTGGTACTTGTGCATGAATGCGGTCTTGAGATCCTCCCAATTACCCCTGGTAGCCTCCGGGAGAGCTTGATACCACACTCGAGCATCACCCTTTAGAACTAAAGAGAAGGCCCGTACTTTGGTTGCTTCATCATCTCGGCCTGTGACTAGGAAGGCCATTTCTAAGTCATCCAAAAAGTCTAGAGCTTTCTCCTCTTTGTGCCCAAAAAAACTTGGAAATGCCATGTTGCCTTAGTAGAGTATGAAGATGAAAACGTCTAGACTTAAGTTGTATTTTATAAGGGGAAGGATGAATGGGTTCACAGATGCATTGATTTCAGCAAGACGTCTAGGCCCCAGTATGCTTCTAATAATGCCTTGGAATCTAAGCTTTGTGCTAGCTACAATATGCACAGTTTGCATAGCAAGTGGACGGATAGGTCCATACAACTCGTTCTGATTCATGAGAAACTATTATAATAGGATAAAGACATGTACATTGAAGGATGCATTGTAGTCTAGCATTGGGAAGATTATAGGTTCTGGTGATACAAGAATCTCCCTTAATCCTTCAGCCCCAAAGTACATGACAAGACGCTGCTGGAAGAAAATCTTCCTACTGATGCATACATTAACTCGGATGTTTTGTACAGAGTGGAAGGTATAGAAATTCGGGCCATTGTTATTATTCATGAGTGGAGACTACTTAAGGGAGTAGAGGGAATGCACTTTCTTGAATTATGAAGGATTTTTCCCAGAGTGTTTCTTTTTGGAACCCACCAACTTTGCTATACGGAGAATTTGCTCACTAGTGATTGTTCTTGCCTTGGTGTGTCCATCCTCAGCGACATATATTTCATAAGGTGTGATGGCCACCTTTTCAACCACACCCAACCTTCGAGCTAACAATAGTTGAAGGTAGTCTCCATACTTTGCACTTCTACAAAACTCCACACCGTTCATGCATAGTTTTCCTCCTTTGATGTGGAATAGGCCAGAGAGAGAGAGAGATTTGATGATTTGGAGACGAGGACCTCTCGGAAGGGCCTTCACTTTGTTTGTAAAACACTCATCACAATTATGAGAACCTAGCAATTGATGGCAACATATTTTTTTTTGTTGTGAAAGAATGGAATTTCTAAAGTGAACACCTTTTATCTGCATGCGTGCCGTCATCCGATAGGCATACTTTCTTTCTTGGGCTTCCTTAGGAGACCATTCTGGGAGTCGTGGACTTCGACCAGCTTCAAAAAAAATTGATGAATGTGTTGGAGAAGAGCCACTTGGGGAACTTGTAGTAGAGGATGTACCACTATGTGTTGTATCGTCCCACATAAGGAGGTAGAGAATTGTGGTGGAGAATGTCCTCAGCGGGGGCACAAAAAATGAGGACTGAAATGATGAACGGGTTGCCTCTTACCTATCCAACCTCCAATCCTCACTAAGAGAACTAAAGAGGGGCACCACCTAGCCAAAGGGAGGATGGGCTAGGACATCCCTTTTCTCAAAGAGAATCAAGAGAACCAAGACACAAATTTACAAGAGAGAATATATGTACTAGACACCATATTGGAATATAAGAGAGAGAGATGAGAGGAGAGGGAGACAAGAGGAGAAGAGGTAGAAGAAGCTTGCCATTATGCTACATGGAATGAGAAGATGAGAAGAGAGGGAGATAATAGGAGAAGAGGTAGAGGAAGCTTGCCATTATACTACATAATAAAAGAACTTACTCATAGCTTACCTCAAAGAGATGAGGATATTCTAGAATGCTCTCATGGACTTATCATTGTCCTTCCCCCTTCTTCATTCTCCATGGACTCTTTATATAGCCTCCATGAGGGATTAGATCAAGCTAATCTTCTTGATTAACATAATCTTAGATGATGTATGGCATCTTTGAAAATATGGAGAATAGTGGATGGGACAAGTCCCCACCTTGGTCATCATGCAAGAAGCCAAGGGTGGTGGTAGACAAAATAGAGAAATTGAGCTAGATTACAAGAGGTGGGTGCCCAAAGCACATTATTATAATATATTTACAAGAAGGACAGAGTGGAAAGTTGGTGTGGTGAAAGAGAGAAGAAAATTGCATGTAGCCAGCAGTCTGCGCCTTCGTAACTTTAAATCCGTGAGAAATTTGAAAAAAGTTTCTTCTGCAACTTTGTAGACCAGGTCGAAACCGATCGGCCATCGTGGGAATTTTCTTAAAATTCTCTTTTTCTTGGGAGTTATTGAGATTATAAAAAATGGCTTTCAAAAGCTGCTTTGACTTTAGTCCCCCATATATATATAAATACATATAAGCATGTGACAAAAGGGGTCCATGCTTGTAAGCTTTTGTGCAAGATCCAAGTGACACCATGATGTGGATATTGACTTATGTGCTAGGGTGAGGTGTCCTCTAATGATGGTGATAGATTCCAAATCTTAGTGATGCAGACGGAGCCCATGTGTAGTTGGAGGCTAGTCCTTTGAAAAATCTATGCATTCACTCAACTCCTAGGTGTAATCCATTTTCATCTTCACTAAGATAACCATCCCTTTTACCCTTTACATTGACATGCCTTCTAAGAACTTGTTCCCCCCATTTGCTAGAGTTATGATAATCGAGAAGCAATGTAGCATACCTAGTGCTTGAAGAGTAAACCCAAAGTGATATGGTAAGCTCTTGATAGGGACTTTGGCCAAATTTTGTGGTAATAATCCGGGTTGTAAAAAACCCGGATCAGCATAAAGCAGCAATATTCATGCAGTCATACCCCACAACAAAATGGAATTGCAGAAAGGAAAAACAAGAATATTGGAGAGGTATCTCGTGCCATGCTCAACGAATAAGACTTGCCATATTTTTACTGGGCTGAAGCAGTTGCTACAGCAGTCTACATAATGAACAGGACTCCCACTGCAGCAATACATGGCATAACTCCAAAGGAGAGGTAAACTGGTCGGAAACCATATATTTCTCATTTGAATTTTTTTTTTTGCATTGCCTATGTTCATGTTCCAGATGAGTTGAGATCCAAGTTGGATCCAAAAGCTGAGAAGTGCATCTTTATTGGTTACTCTCTGCAGCAAAAAGGGTATAGATGCTATAACCCTTCTACTCGTAAGTTTACAGTGAGCAAAGATATTATTTTTGATGAGATGAGTAGCTGGTATAAACTAATAAATGTGATTGATAATGTAGATGCACAAAATGGTAATGCTACACAGAATTCACACTAGCAGTCACAAGATATTAGTGGACCTGGAGCGTCCTCTAGCAGTGGTTCACATTCTTCGCCATAGACAGGCAGATTGAGATCAAGAGAATCTTCTCAAAGTAATGCAGATAGTGGTATGTAGGTATCACGAAAAGGAAAAGAGAAGGTAGATCAGCCCATGTTTGATGTGAATGTAGGTCACTCTTATGTGGATGGTGAATCCAGTGGCTCAGAACAGAGCATTGATGATGAGTTGGGTATTCCTTCTATTGTTACACCTGGAGTAAGGAAGACCATGGATGTTTAGAGAGCACCTAGGAGTGAACCTACTTTGTGCAAGTCTACTAGAGCTAGGTATCCTATGGATAGGTTGAAATATGATGGATTTACAGCCATTCACTATGCCTATATGGTCAAGGTGATACATGAACCAGAACCCACTTCTTTTGAGCAAGCCATGGGAAAATAAAAATGGGAGAAAGCCATGGATGAAGAAATGGATGCCTTGGAAGCAAATGCTACATGGGAATTGGTACCTTTTCCTAAAGATAAAAATGCAATTGGTTGTAAGTGGGTTTATAAGGTGAAACACAATGCAGATGGTTCTGTGAATAGATACAAGGCAAGATTAGTAGTCAAGGGGTATGCACAAACATATGGCATTGATTATGAAGAAACATTCAGTCCGATTGCAAGGATGGCAACCGTAAGAGCAGTCATTGCTATGGCTGCATCAAAGGGATGGTCTTTACATCAGATGGATGTAAAGAATGCCTTCTTACATGGTGATTTGCAAGAAGAGGCCTATATAGAGCAGCCACCAAGTTATGTGCATGCTATTCATCCTGAGTTTGTTTGCAGGTTGAAGAAAGCCTTGTATGGCTTGAAGCAAGCACCTAGAGCATGGCCTGACAAATATGACAGTATCTTGTCACTATTGGCTTTCAGATTTCCAAGGCAGATTTCTCACTTTATGTGAGAAAAACAGAGAAAGGTATTATGCTACTTGTCATTTATGTTGATGATTTGATTATGATAGGTGATAGTGATGAAGATATCCTTCATGTGAAAATGCTACTGAAGCAGAAGTTTGAGATGAAGGATTTGGGAGAGCTGCATTATTTCTTGGGCATTGAGGTGATTAGATCACCAAGTGGGATATGGCTCTTGCAGAGGCAGTATGGATTGGACATGCTGTCCAAATATGGGATGACAGGCTGTAAGCCTATTTCAATTCCTTTGGAGCAGAATGTGAAGCTGAGTGCAAATGCATGTGAGCTTCTGGAAGATCCTACTATGTATAAATGCATAGTAGGAAGTTTGATTTATATGACTATTACCAGGCCAGATTTGAGCTATGTTGTTGGATTGGTAAGTCAGTTTATGCAGGCTCCAAGGAAACCGCATTTGGATGCCGCTAGACGCATACTCAGGTATGTGAAGTCCACATTGCAATATGGACTATTTTATGAGACTGGGGTTCAGATACAGTTGCATGGATACACTGATGCTGATTGGGCTGGTAGTATTTCTGATAGACGATCTACCAATGGATATGTGTTTTCTTTTGGGAGTGCTGAAGTCACTTGGAGTAGCAAGAAACAACCTACAGTTGCCTTGTCAAGCACAGAGGCTGAGTACAGGGATGCAGCAATGGCTGCATGTGAGGTAGCTTGGTTGCATAGGCTACTCTATGATATGCATCAGTCTACAGATGGGCCAGTGTCATTTATTGTGACAACATGAGTAGTATACACTTGGCAAATAACCCAGTCTATCATGCTAGAACAAAGCACATTGAGGTGCATTATCACTATGTGCGAGAGAGAGTTTTACTAGGTCTTATTGATCTAGTTTATGTCGGCATAGAGGATCAGGTAGCTGACATATTTACGAAGGCATTGGGCGTAGAGAAGCTGCGCAAGTTCAGAGACCTGCTTGGTGTGCAAGAATTGGGATTGAGCTCAAGGGGGAGTGTTGAGATATCGAGCTCCAATCGTGATATGCTAGGGTGACCATTGTGCATTTATGTCACCGACTTGTTACTTGGAGATGCGGTTGGTACACCGCCCATGAATAATAGCTAGATGAAAGTTGTCCTTATCTACTCTAGTTCGTGGCTCAGTTAGTATGCTACCTTAGTTAGTTGAGTTTGGTTTGAGACCCACATATAGGATTCTTCTATTTCTTTTGTACGTGTGTTCTTTTGGCTTACACAACTAAGAAGAGGAAAACTGTTTTCAGCCTCCACCTGTGTGTGTATTTCCCCATTGTGCAAGCAAGAAAGCTACAAGTGAGACTCCTTCCTTATCTCCCACAATCTTGACATGGCCATGAGGGCCTCTATGTCTCCCTTGGTAATCTCCAATGCATCTTGCACTCGTGCCTCATTCTGCAGCCTTTGTGCTTCTACTGTGGGAACTCTCAGCCTTTCCTATTGTAGGAACTCTATTTCCCTCTCCAATCTATCTTGTTCTTCAAGTTCATACCATAGTCAGAAAGCTATGGCATCTTCTTGTTGCTCACTTGGCTCACTCTCCTGAGCTTCTATCTGTCTATACCTTTCTAGTTCGGCACTTCTCTGTTGCAAGTCAGCATACTGCTGCACTAGTAACTTCAAGCTTCGTTGTTCTGCCAACCACGAGGTTTTGCTCTTCATTTTCCAGCCTTTGTCTTAAGCGGCTCTCATTGTACTGGGCTTCCTTGGTCTTTGCTTCCAGCTGATCTTGTAGAGTTTTCACTTCCCTTCTTCGGTCGGCTCCTTGCTTTGAAACTTCTAGCCTAAAGGCTACCGAAGTTTCCTTTTCTTTCTCTAACTCCACTAGGGCTATCTTCTTTTCTTCTTTTTCCTTATACAATTGTGCTAGAAGCTCAGCCACATAAGCGTCATAGTCGGCACTAGATAGCACGGGAATGGGGGCTGTAGTGTTTGATGCCTCTAGCTTCTGTCATTTTGGATCTTGCCTAGACTCGGCATCTGCGCCAGCGGGCCTTTTTGCTCTGGCTTCTGGTACAATTTTAGCCACTTTACTGACAAGTAGCTGCATCATATTCATCAATTGGGCCGTGTCTAGAGAGGGCGTGGGTTGCGGGGTGGTTGTGGTTGTGGTGTCAGTTGGTATTGGCACAAAGGAGGAAGGCAGGGGGTGCAGTAGGGACTTGCCCTTGCCTACAACTACTGGGGTTGTTTCCACACTGCCACTTGCTTCAGCTTCATGGCGGGGACTCAAAGGATCGATCTTGTTCAAAGATGAGAGAGAGAGAGACAGGGAAACTCAATCTCCATGAACCTTCAGGTTCCCATAGCTTTCTTCATTATTTCATACTAACTGAGAAGCACACAAACACAATGTAAAGTAACCTAGTCTTAGTGTTTACTAGACTGGCTAACTCTAGTCAGGTCACCTACTAACACAAACCCGACTTATTCAATGTAGTCACATGGAGACACCATACACCTAGCTATCACAGATGTCGGTCACACATAAAGATGTACCTACTGAGCTTGACTTCTAACACTCCCCCTCAAGCTTTAAAAAAAAACTCAAGTCATCTACATCACTCCAAGTAGCTGTCTAAAGTGAATGAACTTATCTTTACCAAGTGATTTGGTAAAGATGTCTGCTACCTGTTCTTCAGTCTTCACATACTCCAAGTCAATCTGATTTGCTAAAACCATTTCCCTGATGAAATGGTAGTGAACCTCAATGTGTTTCAACCTTGCATGATAAACAGGATTGCTTTCTAACATGACACTGCTCAAATTGTCACAGTACAGCCTAACTTTGTTGTCCAAGTGTACTCCCAAGTCATTCAAAAATTTATGTAACCACATAGCTTCATAGGCCGCTAAGGCTGCACCACGATACTCTGCTTCCGTATTGGACAGTGCAACTGTAGGTTGTTTCTTACTCTGCCAACTAATCATGCTACTACCCAATCCAAATTCATAACCACTGGTTGACCTCCTGTCATACATGCAACCAGCCCAGTCAGCATCAGTATACCCCATCAAGTCAAGGGGTTTTCCATATGCACAAAATAGCCCATGATCTGTGGTACTCTTGACATATATTAGAATTCTCCTGACTACATCCAAGTGTGGTTTGTGAGGCTTCTGCATGAACTGGCTGATCAGCCCCACAGCATAACTCAAGTCAGGTCTAGTGATCGTGAGATAGATCAAGCTGCTTACCATTTGTCTGTACATGGTAACATTCTCAATATCTGTCCCAACATCAATCTACAGCTTGACATTCTGCTCTAAAGGCGTATCCATAGGCTTGCAATCAGCCATACCATATTTCTGTAACATGTCCTGAGCATACTGCTTCAGTAGTAGCCATATTCCTTGAGGTGTAGAGACAACCTCAATCCCCAAAAAATATTTCAGCTCTCCTAGGTCCTTGACCTTAAACTCAGCCTGTAAACATGTCTTTACTTCAACAATCCCACTTTCATCATCTCCTGTAATGATTAAGTCATCAACATAGACCACTAGAAATACATAGCCACAATCTGTCTTCTTCACAAACAAACTATGATCAGCGACACCCAATCGGAAACCATGTTGCTGCAAATAACTGCTGATGCGAGCATTCCATGCTCTGGGTGCCTGTTTCAGCCCATATAATGCATTTTTCAGCTGGCATACATGTGCTAGAAATTCTGGATGCACATAGCCTTCAGGCTGTTCCATGTAAACTTCTTCCTGTAACTCTCCATTTAGAAAGGCATTCTTTACGTCCATGTGCCATAGTTTCCAGCCTCTAGCTATGCTACCAAAGTAATCACAGTTCTAATTGTAGCCATCTTTGCTACAGGGCTGAAAGTTTCCTCATAATCAAGACCATACTGCTGCGCATACCCTTTTGCAACCAGCCTGGCCTTGTATCTTTCCAATGATCCATCTGATTTACATTTTACCTTATACACCCACTTGCAGCCAATAGGTGTTTTGCCCTCAGGCAACTGTACCAAATCCCATGTGCCATTTTCAGCCAAAGCTGAATATTCCTCATCCATAGCAGCATGCCAATCCTCATCTACAACTGCCTCATCAAACTTACTTGGTTCTCTAAAACCTGTTACTTTCGTCATATAAGCATAATGACGGGATGAATAACTAGTGTAAGTATACCTATCAACAGGTCATCTGACCCTCTCTGATCTCCTGAGCTGTGGCTCATTGTGAGCTTGCCTCTCATGAGGCGGCACATAACGACTCTACCTAGCACCTGGCGTCATAACAAACGGAATCCCCAATTCACTATCTAAGCTGTCACTGCTAGATGAATCATAACCTGCAGTGAGTGGACTTGTTACATCTTCAAAAACCTTTTCTTTTCCCTTATCTATTCTCCCCCTCATTGACATATCCGTGTCAGTGGATCCAGTAGTGTGACTACGCAATCGTCCTGTCCAAGGACTCACTGTAGATGATAGATCACCTATTTGACCACTCATGGAAGTACTCTCTGTAGGAGCATTTTCAGCATGACTCATACTAGGTGAGCCATTAGTAGGCACTGCAACAAGATTCCCATACCAGGATGTTTACTCATCAAATACCACATCTCTACTTATGAGTGCTTCATGCGTAGAAGGTACATAACACTTATAAGCTTTCCGTTCCTGTGCATATCCCACAAACAAACTCTTCACTGCCTTAGGATCCAATTTCTTCCTCTTCTCATCCGGTATATGCACATATGCAATGCTACCAAATACCTTCAAGTGCGAAATATCAAGTTTATGACCATACATCCTCTCATATGGATTGACATCATGAATCCCTAATGTAGGGGTTCGATTCAGCACATAGACAGTAGTCATCACTGCTTCAGCCCAATAACCATTTGGCAGACATTTCTCATTTAGCATAGCTCTAGCTGATTCCATCAGGACCCTGTTTTTCCTCTCTGCAACACCATTTTGCTGTCGTGTATAGCTACATGTGAGCTGTCTTCTGATCCCATATTTAGCAAGATACCTGTCAAAGTAATTAGAGACATATTCACCTCCTCCATCTGATCTCAAACAGGATATGTAGCAGCCCAACTCATTTTCAACATGCTTCTTGAAGTCTTTGAATGCATCAAATACATCATCTTTATGCTTCAAAACATAAAGCCAAGTGTACCTACTGAAATAATCAATAAATGAGACATAATACCGTGCACCTCCAAAAGAAGCATTATGTGAAGGACCCCAGACATTAGAGTGCACCATTTGTAAAGGCCTAGTGTTGTTTTTTACATGTTTCATGAAAGGAAACCGTACTTGCTTCCCAATTTGACATGCAGGCCATACATGACCAAAGTCATTATACTTGAATTTAGGTAATCCAAGTACCAATTCCTTCTGCTGCATAGATTTCAGCTTTTGTGCATTGACATGTCCAATCCGCTTGTGCCAAATCTTTACATCTCGAATGGCACTCTCATCATGAGCAAACATGGCTACCTTAAGTCCCGGAATGGTCGCATCTAATGTAAATATCTTGCCATCCCTTCTACCCTTGGCAATTAACTTGTAGCCATTTCCATACTCCTCAATGAAGCATCCATCTTTGTTAAATCTCACTTGTAGATTCTGTTCTGCCATTTGACCCATTGACAAAAGATTCTTTGTTATAGTCGGTACATGTAATACATCATGCAGGCCTTTCTTCTTGCCATCAGGCATCATAAGAAGAACAATCCCTTTATGCTTTATGTCATGTTGGGTGTCATCCCCAGTACATACATGACCATGTGTACCTTCAACCATCTCATCAAACCACTCTCCATGCGGTGTCATGTGGTTTGACGCTCCAGAGTCAATGTACCATCTATCATCTCTATCATGTCTCGATGCATTTTTTGATACATGCTGCATGGCAAAGAGTCTATCAACTTGCTCATCATGAGCACCACTGGAAGATGCATAGTGCCCATGTTGTCTGCCCTTTGCCTTCATATCTCCCTGCTTCTTGTAGCAATCCTTTGCAATGTGCCCATACATGCCAGAATAATGGCAATCTTTGTCCCTGTTGGACTTATTAGAAGACTGCCATGAATTAGATCCACCACCTCTACCTCAGGGTGATCTCCCCCTGCCTCTATCGGCTTCCTCCTCTGCCCTTCTTTGCCTCTCTTCTTCTGCCCTCTTTGATTCTTCTCTAATTTGTTCGAGTTTTTCCTCTTCGTTTTTCCTTCATTCCTCCTCCATCCTTCTTAACTCTCTTTGAGCCCTCTTCATCTCGAGCTTGAGTAGGTGGTATCTTCAGCTCTCCTTTGTCGCTTATTGTCCTTTCACTCGAGCCGTATTCCTTGGGTGAGGTGAGCTTTGATGCACAGATTGCTCTTCATCTACACTAGCATCCTTGATAGCCTCATGGATGATTGCCGTCAGGACGTCGTAATTCAGTAGGTGTATCCATCTTAAGCACTGGAACTACCAATGGTTATGCCACTCCTGCCTACTCGTAATCCATGGCTCCTATGTGCTCCAACAAGGATCTATTGCACTCCATCCGCATGGCTCCTCTTTCATTCTGTCCTACCCTTTCCCTTCTAGGTCTAGAGTCTACCTTGATCTGTTCGATCGTTCTCCCTTCAGTGTCATATTCTATCGTGTCTAACTCTTCTTCACTCTCGTCTCCAATAAAGCGGCAGTTCTCATACTCCTCATCATCAGAGTCTTGCCCCTTTGACTGCTTGTCATCCCCTAGGCTTTCCTCTCCAATCTTCTTTTCGTCAGTGACTAAAGCCCAATTGGATAATGGGTTCAGATCGTGAATTTTGGTCCATTTTCACTCAAGCTTAGCCAAAAGATCACTTAGGGGTTTTAGGTTCAGTTTATCAGTCAAGTACTCTATGATTTCCTGAAGCTCCAGCTTGTTGGTGGGGATATTGAACGAGATCGGTTTCCCTGGGTTACGTGAGCTTCCTGCCATCATACAGAGTGGCATGATGGACTCCCTTGTTGGCATACTTGGGGATTTAGCAGCTTGCCTATATAGCTCTTCCTCATCTGAGAACGGTAGGTCAATGGTTGTGCCAATACGTGCATCCAATCCCGCTCGTCCTCAGGGCAAGGGATGTACTTGGTCAATGACCCATAGGGTTTACTTGCCTGTGCATCACCTTTTAGCATGATTGAGATAGCATAAAGGTCGGCTGGGGTAGTCTTTCATGTATCCATCTCAACCCTTACCACTTTTGTTCTATTCCCTAAGAAGATGAGATTGTTACCCTAATCTTCAATAACTCGAGAATCTAGGGTCGGCCTAGTAGTATGTCATAGTCCACTCCCTTCATGACAATGAAGTTCACAGAAAACTGCACCCCTGCAACCTTCACTGGCCAGCTCTTTAGGACCTCGAATGGTCTGATCTTCTTTCCATTGGCCAATGTGACATTGAACCTAGCCGTTTCCATGGGTGGGTTTCCCCAGGCCTATAGAATAGCGTGGCTCAAGACACTGACATCGGCGCCCGTGTCTACAATTCCTTTTCATGTTACATCCCCCAAGGCTAAGATAGGTAAGATTGCATGCATCTTAGTGTCTTCCCAGAAAGCATTGACATGCAGTGACCTTGGAACTGAGTGTAGTGTTAGGCTTGGAATCTGCGTGACTACTTCTTGCTCTTGCAAGTCAGCGGCAGTGTGCTCCTCTCTTCCCTCCACCCAGTGCTTTAATTCTTTCCATAAGGAAGGGTGTTGCTGAAGCAAATCTCCTAGTCTCAAGGTTACTAAATGGTTATTAAAGTGGTGAGGAGGTTGCTGGGTGGTTGCCTTTCTCCTTGGTCAGCACTCTTTGGCCATATGTCTTGGTTAGCTTGTTGACATGCTTCTTCCTGGTCTTGCCTCTATGGTATCTCATGTGGTGTGGGTGCGTTCCCCGATTGAGGTCGCGACAGTGAAACGGGTATACTCACACTAGAGAGATCTTTAATTTGGTCTTCGAGTATGGGCTCTATGTCCTTAAGGTGTTCTTGGGCGTCCTTAACCCACTCCTTGACTTTGTCTATAGCCTCGAGTTGTCGTTTGGGGTGGGGGTATTCCCCTACCTTGGCATTCCCTAGTTCTGTTGTCTTAGGAGCTGAGGTCTCTGCCTCTGCATTAGTGACCCTCTTTCCCGTCACTAGCATTGTAGCTTCCTCAATCTTAAGGGTAATCTTTGCGTTTGTTCTCTTTCTCCTTCTCCTCCACCCTTTCTTTCCCAACAAGGCTGTATCCAGGTTACTTGGCCCAGGAAATGAGATGCCTGTCTGTTTTGTCTATGCTCGCATCATGACATGTAGTGGGATGGGCGTATCCTCTTTGTCAAAGGTCTCCACACCGAACAACCCCAAGGGTACTAAGGGCTTCCATCTAGGACAATCAGGAAATAGGTGTGTGATTCCACACTCGGTGCATCAAAGGTCAGCTTTTTCCTTGTTTGCCTGTTTCCTTGTCGGGCAGCGTGACGAAATATGGCCTGGATGACCGCAAGTCCAGCATGATATTGGATCTTGGCTTGGTCCTCCAAAGCCTCTTTCTCTTCCTCTACCTAGCACCATCACTAGTACTGGTCGGTATTCCATCAAGTCTGGATTTCCTTTCTCATCATAGGATATGTATGGGTTCATGTAGGTCTCCTCTTCACTAGGTTCTTCCACATAGTGAATAGGAACGAGCGTCACTCGGTGGATGGATTACATAGGGCCCAACATGTCTACATCTTGTTGGAGTTTCCTAGCCTTCTGCTCGTGGTTATAGGAAATTATGCTCTCTAGCACCTTTCTAATCGCATTTCTTTCCTCTTCTAGGCTTGCTACCACTTCCTCTATTGGTCTGCCTTGAACTACCGTCCTAGTCAACAAGTCGTACTCATTGACTAACTCCTGCACTAAGACTGGGAATTCTTCCAAGTCCAGTCGGTCCTCTCCTTGTCTGCCTCATGATCCTGACATTGCTCCTGCTTCCAACTCCACAAGGTCTTCGATCAATTTAAGTAGCTCCGGTAGCGTCCGATCCTCTATGTTGTCCCCTTCTGGATCTTCTGTCCTCTTATGGTCCTACCAATGGCGCTCTCAGGTACCCAACTATGTTTTGGGATCTTCTCCTAATAGTGGGTTCCTTGATGTTATTATATCTCCTAATGAATTCCTTGTTATTGAAAGCAGTTATCAATCTTATTCACAAGTTGTGCTTTGTGCTTTATAGTGCTCAGTGTGAAAATAGGCTTTTTCTTTTCTTGTAGTGCACCTTTGGTGGTAAAATCAAAAGTGAGGTGCAGATGCAGGGAATGCTCAATGCAAACTCCACCCTTCCCCTCACGTTCATAGCCTGATATGGCTTTAAGCACAGGTTCTCGGTCGCTGATCTAAGGTCTTACTGAAAGTCCATGTTGCTTTCTCTATTTTGCTTCAGGGTTGGTTGGTTGGTTGGTTACCGAAAGTCAAGTCGAGTTCTAAATTCGGTCTGCTCAGTGTCTAGCTATTTGGGGTGAATCCTCGGTTATCCTGTCTGGTGTCTCACTTCTAAGGGCTAAATTGGGTTTCTAGGGGGGTCAGAGATGTGAACAAGGTGTCTAGGACTGTCAACAGGCAGGTTAAAAAACCCTCTATTTTAAGTTCTGGTAAAGTGGTCCGGTTCTGGGAATCAGACAGGCTCGTCCAATTTTGAGACTCGGACAGGGTGGTCCGATTGTGGGACTCGGATAGGGTGGTCCGATTGTGGGACTTGCGTAGGGTGGTTTGATTTTGAGACTCGGACAGGGTGTTCCGATTTTGAGAATCGAAGGGGCTGGTCCAATTTTGAGACTCGGACAGGGTGGTCCGATTTTGAGACTCGGACGGGGTGGTCCGATTGTGAAACTCGGATAGGGTGGTCCGATTTTGAAACTAGGACACGTGGTCTGATTTTAGCACTCGGTCTGAATGCTGGAATCAGATCGGACGGGGTGGTCCGATTCTCACAGTCGGACGGTCCGACTCTAGAAATTGGGTGGTCGGATTCTGGGAATCGGACCCGGACAACTTGGTCTGACTACATAGACAACAACGCGCGCGTTGTGCACGATGGCTCAAGCTCAATGCCTACTCCATGGAATCATCCACTGCTTTCCAAACAAGTGTAAAACACTACAAGGAAATGCTAGACATACCTGGAATCACTGTAGTGCTCAAATCGAACGGCACTCCAAGGATCTCCCTACAGCTCTCTCTCTCTCTCCCCCTGGCTCTCAAGCTCACTCTCTCTCACAAAGTAGAATGTCAAGTGTGGACTTTCCTAGTTCCCTGGGCCTGTTGTTGCCCCATCCCAGCCTGCTGTAACCTCAGAAGCTAATCCCTCACACTCTTCCAACCAGAAATTTGAATTTATGCCCCTATTTCCTTATTTCCAGCAATAGCAAAACCCTTTCTGTTTTCCTTCTTTTTCCTATCCTAATCTTAACCTAATGCAACAAAAATAAAAAACAGAGATGGAGATGGATAGTGCTACTCTAATATTCAACAACAAATCACAATACTTACTTACTCTAAGGATTAAAACCTCAATCTCTTAACTATCTCGAGCACCGGTTCAGACTGCAAACCCTACTTCTATGCCCAATTCAATGTGCGCGGTGCTCGAGGCTCGATTCCGTCGGTCCCGACAACGAAACCAAAGTGAAGGGGAGTTACCGAGCTCTACCCCGAGATCTACGGACCGCTTATTGATCAAGCATTTCAAGCCGAGCGGCCATGGCTACCTCTCGCATAGCCGACGTGCAATGCCTACCTTACGGGTGTAATGAGCTTACCTTGATGCTCGATCGAGTTCCCTCCTCTCTCTTGCACTCCCATAGCTCCACGATCCTTGCGGCAAGCTTAAGCAACCTCAAGCCCTCTCCCTCAAGCTCCATCCTCCATAGTCGTGCGAGAAAAGAGAAGAGAAGAGAAGAAGAGAATATGAAGAGAGAAGATGGGGAACTTCTTCTCCACGATCCCTCACTCTCACACACTCACTCCCTCACACTCCCTCAATCCCTCACTCAAGCACAAGCAAGAAGGCAAGAAACAAGAGAATAAGAAGAAGAAGCTTTGGCCACACACAAGAATGATCTTCTCATTCACTTTTGAACTTTATATACATGCCCTACTTTTTGGGCAGTCATCCCCACTTTTTACATGGCCGGCCATTAGCCCTCTTTTCCTATTTCCCACCGTTCTAACTTATCCCATTCCCAACTAGTGCATACAATTTGCACAGAAGTGAGCCTGGCACTCTTTTACACGGATTCGGGAGCGCTTTCACAATTAATGGTACACTTTTACTCTTTTCTTTTCTCGAGGCGACATTGAGGCCTTCTAGAGAGATCGTCATTCAAATTTTTCAGATAAGGATATTTAGAAATAGGCCATGAATGTAGGTGTTATAGGGGATATACATATAGCTGACATAGAGTAACTTCCCCAAGTCTTAAAGTAGGAAAAATAACTACTACACACTACTTAGCCTATGCAACAACATACTAGACATGAGTTTAAATATCAAGACTATACTTTCCCAAAGCATGATAAATAGCCCAAATTCCTAAATATAATTTCTACAACCTAGTTGACTATTGAGAGTCTAAGAATTTTCACTTATCAAGAACAACATTCGCTCAAAAAAAGATAGATACTCCAATCTCACTCAAGAACTACACTTCTTCATCATGGGATTCAGTGTCACGCTTGGTATGTGTATCACGGTGTCATGGTCTAGAAAGTCTTGTGGCTTATAGTCACTATTGTGTTCTACCCATCACTTCAATTCTTGCCAAAGTGTGGAGTTTTCTCTAATAGTTCTCCCAATGACAAGGTCACAGGAGTTGTTATGAGTGTGGTTAGTAATTTGCCGTCCCTCTTTTCCTCCTCAACTTCATGGACTCCTTGCCATTGTTCTTGAACTGTTGTGTATTCTTGGCCCTCTCATTCTACCCATGCAGTTGTTCACATGGTGGCGTTGTCTCTCCTACCCTCAAATATGCGGGTGAGACTAGTGCGCTCATGGTTGAGAGTTTATTAATATCTTCCTCAACTATAGGTTTGGCATCTTGATAGGTAAGCTTGTGTTTCTTTTATCCATTCCTTGACCTTATTTGCAACCTTCAGCTGCTAGTTGGGGCCAGGGTACTCTCCAACCTTAGGGTTCCCTTCTCTCTCGTCTTAGGACTAGATGTTTCTACTTGAGCACCTATGACTTGCTTTCCCTTGGTTAATGTGGTCTCACTCTTGGTCTTGAGCATTATTTTTGCCTTGGTTCTCTTTTTCCTCCGTCATCAACTCTTATTTCCTATGGAGGATGCATCCAAGTTGCTAGGCCCAGGTAGTAGTGAGATATCGGCTTGCTTGATTTGAGCTCATGTCATGACATTTAAGGGAATAGGTGTAGCATCATTGTCATGCGACTCGACACAAAAGAGTCCGAGTGGCACAGATGGTACGATTATTTGCCAAGCTAGTGGAGGGCTTTCACTTAGAGTAGTCAACAAACATATTTTTGACTCCACATTTGGGGCATCTCAAGTTAGCCTTCTCTCTATTTTCTTGCTTCTTTTTAGGGCAGGAAGATGAGATATGCCTTGGATGGACACATGTCCAACATGTTATGGGTTTCTAGGTCTAAGCTCCTCCTAGGCCTCTACCTCTTCCTCTGCTTAAGGCCATGACCAACACGGGTCTATAGTCCATCAACATGGGATAGCCGTCTTCGTGGTTCAAGTAAGAATCTTCCTCTAGTGGTTCCTCTATAAAGTGCACTGGAGCTTTGCTCGCTGGATGGGTCACAATAGGTATTGGAGGTTTAGGGATTCCTATAGGGTTGATATCTAACTTGGGAACTATCTTGGGGGTGACTAGCTTTGAATTGTTGGGCACATGGAGGGCCAAAGGGGCTCCCCTTCCAAAATATGGTTGTCTAACTCCTGGATAATATGGTTGAGTGTAAGGCTCTTGTGTAAGGCAACCTTCTTGGTAGCTAGCACTATAGGGTATCATGCTAAAATCTGCCACAATTGACACAAGGCCTTGATCTAGGATCGGAGCATTCAAAGGGTAGGTGATTCCCTCCAAAGTGCACACACTGCACGTGGGGCAGCACTAGTCTTTGTATTGACTCTTGCAGTCTAGAAAGCTCCACTATAGCTTGGGTCTGGTCAACACTCTTCCCTTTTTCCTATTTACTGGAGATTGCTCATTCACTAGTTGCGACAACTCTCTCAATGTTTCTAATGGCATTGCTACTTTGCTACACCGTCTGAGAGCTTCTCTTCCTAAGCAAGTCATCTACTCATATGGCTTTCTCAAAGACTCTCACAAGTACATCCCTTTGTAGGTTTGAGTTGTTTGCAAGGGCCTTCATTGCAGATCTCATTAATGACTACAATAGAGACCGCTCTCTCATTGGTTGCTCAACTACAGGTATTCTCTTATAGAGACTCCTCACATGGGTGATGTACTCTCGTGTGTCCTCTTTGTCTTTTTGGTAGACATTCATTAGCTTAACAATGAGGTTATTGGAGTATTCTACCTCCGAGAATCTCTTGATAAAGAGATCCTTCATCTGGGTGAAGTTATTACATTTATCATTGTCTAGACTAGTGAACTAAGTCCATCCCTTATCTCCCAAGCAAAGACCAAATGCATGTGCTCACTGAGTGGGGTCCCTGAGATTATTAGCCTCACAGACCAGCTCAATCTGCTCGACGAAGTTGTAGGGGTAATTCCTTGTCTGGTATTTATCAGGTTGCTTTGCAAATATGAGTATTTTTATTTGGTTCCTGGCATTTAAGGTAGCTAGTAATGATGCTACCAAGGCCGTCCCACTTTGTTCAGCGCTGGTATTATCTAGTAATCTTTTGGTGAGCAGTGCACTTACTATAAGATCAGCTTCCAAGACTCTCTCCCTATTGCCATTGCCTCCCATTCTATTCCTGCTTGATATGGCTAGGATCCTGTGAACCTCATTGAGCTCTCACTCATGATACAAACTTTGAGCCCTTTTCTCCTGGCTATAACTTATAATACACTACAGTGCCATCCTTGCCAGTCTCCTCTCTTCCTCAAGGTTGACTATGATATATGCCAATTGGTCGTCCATGGTGCGCTTGATGCCAGAAGGCATATTCCACGGTGGATTTCGTGCCACGGTGGATTCCGTGAGGTTTTACGGTGGATTCCGTAAACTTTGATGACCAGGGCTCATACACAAAGTGGATTCTTTGTGCGAGAAATTGATGGGGACGCCTGTCCTTTTCGGGCGTTTCATTAATTTAGTGTATACATGGGTGATTCCATAGCGGGTGATTCCACAAAATACATATTAAATTAATAAACGTTTATGAGTTTAGAGTGCGCACTCGTAATAAATTAAGGTTAGGATTTATTTCTAACCAGTTGATTTATTTATGTAGCTGAAGACTGCTAGGTATTCACTTTTGTCGGTTTAATTGTATTATTTTACTAACGATTGTGAATGCTTCAGTTGATGTGTAGAGATAGCAGCAGTGGCGGAGGAAAGCATTGGAGTTTAGCGAGTATTCGACCTATGGATTATATTTTCATAGGCGCCACGCCTATATTTTGCCATGTCTATTGAGGCATCGATTATTTATTATTATTTTGTATGCGCCTATGCGCACGGATATGTTATTTCTATTTGGACATTGTGTTGGGCGTGCCAGACTCTTTGGGCACCGTCCATTAGCTTTATCTCCTATTTTTGTAAAAGCAAACTCAAAAGCTAAAAGCTTGTCATATTTTTGTAAATTGGGCTATTATTGAGCATGAAGATGGAAATATACATAAAATACATGCTTTGTGAAGCGCTCACACAAGGCATGGGGGGAGATTGAACCCAATTGGTCTCTTGCTCTTGTCATTCATGCTTTTTACATTGTAATTTGTGCAAAAAGGTAGAGTTCATTATTCTTGGGGACCTTCTAGGATTCACTACGTGAGCATACAGCGACCGATCTGCGCACCAGTGGTATCAGAGCGGAGCTGAGATCAAGAGCTTCCAATCGCTGCCCATCTCGTGCGAAGGCGGAGCTCCTGGAACGATCGGGCTCTACGGTCAATCTCGTCGCGAACTGTCGATACAGGCAGACTTCTGGTGATCAAGAACCCCTGTTTCTGTTATCAGATCGCGAAGGACCAGGCAATACAGGCGGAGGACCACTCATTCATCTCCATCATCAAGTCGTCAAAACAGAGAGATAAGCTTTATTATTTCCATAGTTAATTCCTTCAAAAAGCTTAATACTAAGCTTTTAAAGAAGCTTAGTAGCTCCACAAAATCGGTCCGTGAGGTATCGAAAGATCTTCGTTTTTTATTCGCGACGGTTCAGAACGGCCCCCCTCCCAACGAAATCAATCGATTAAGCTTTTTAAGCTTAATCCATTAAGCTAAGCTAAATCACTCAAGTCAGACAAGTTATCTCCTAACTCTGCAAGTCACCAACTCCAGGTCCCGCACTTCAGAGATCAAGTTCAGCAAGTCATCTGTGATCAAGTTCTGCAAGTTCACTAAGTCGGCTAAGTTCTGCAAGTCTGCAACTCTGCAAGTCACCTAAGTCTGCAACTCTGCAAGTCAGACTAGTCAACTGGAGTCAGAACTGACTTGTGCTCAAAACTCCTAGAAGGGCTGTTCCTACGCAAAAACTCCAAACTGCAAAGTTGTTCGTTGGAAGGTATTCTACCCATACGCAGATTCGTTGAAGCATTTTTAGCATACGAAGAAGGAAAAATCGCAGTTTTTCTGAAGATTGAGAAAGAAATACCCAAAAACACATAAGCCTTGTAACCCCGAATTTGAGATTCGCTCATCCCGCTAACCTGATTTTGAGTGAGAAAGGTCTTTTGAGTTTTACAGGATGACGGAATCACATATGGATGATCTTATGGCTGAAGACGACCTACCTGAGCCTACGATGGAGCAAAAGTTGGACTTAATCATGATGCAATTAGAAGAAGAACGAAGGGCTAGGCAAGCATTGCAAGCGCAATTGGCAAAATTACAAAGAGCGTCTACCGACAAAGAAGAACCTCAAGCTGAAGATTTGATTCGACGTACCATCGACGCCACCCTTGAAGCTCAAACCATTCGCAAGGAATCAAAGATAAGTAAACGAAGTTTCAAATTTCGTACTTTCAATGGCATACGAGAAGGAAAGACTGTTCTAGCATTCATTAGTTAGTTTGATGACTATTTCCATGAGGAAACTTATCCAGAAAAAGATAAAATCAAGTGTGTTGCTAATCATTTGGTAGACAGAGCATCACTTTGGTGGATTGTAGTACGCAAGAGCATAGAATGTCCTGCTACTTGGCAAGATTTGAAGAAGAAGTTCATGTAGAATTTCCTTCCACTGCAATTTCATGAGAAGGCTATCAAGCAATGGGATCTACTCTAACAACGAGATCGTGAGCCTATTCCTCACAGAGCATTTTTGGAATGCCTTACTACAGCTACGCATGCTTGAAGACGTACCAAAGACGACACATAAGCGGAAGTATATGTCTGGACTTCTTGGACATTACTACGCTGAAGTGAACATGTTCAAGCCTGCTACCCTTGAAGACGCCATTTCACTAGCTCACGACACTGAAGATAAGCTATGCGGTAGAGACAGACGACCAGAGCAATTCCAAGCCAATGGTAATTATGGATCTAAACAATTCAATTCCAATTTTAGAAGATTTAATCCAGGTCGTTTCTCTTCATCATCTTTCCGCAAGAATTGGGTTAAACCACCTACATTACCATCCAATGTCAACCCAAATCCTAAGCCTATTCCACAGCCAAATCCAAATGTACCTAGACTTCCCACCATTGCAAATAATGTAACCAAAGTCAAGCCAATAGTATGCTATAAATGCCACCAGCCTGGACATCTCACAGCAAACTGTCATTCAAAGAAGCCGTCAGCTCATATCAACTATCTTGGAGCCATGGACGAAGACGAACATGAGGATATGCCTGATTTCATTGAAGATGAGGACGGCACCACTACTACTTTCGATACTTTACCAAGTATGCCTACTCCACATTCTTTATTGACTATGAAATGTTTGGTGCATGGAAAGGAAAAGACTATTTTGCATGATGACAGTAGTACTCATGATTTTATTTCAGCAAAATTGGTAAAGGAATTGAAATTACAGACTGTACCTACGCATTATCGCATAAAAGCTGCATTTTTAGGCACTAGGTATAATGGTACACAGGACGTACAAGACTTAGAGATTCAAATTGGCCAATACACTGAAAGAAGAAATTTCTTAGTTGTTCCATTACAGTCGAGTGACATTATTTTAGGAATGCCTTGGCGACACCAATATAATCCAGATATAGATTATTCCATACACACAATGAATATTAATTTTCAAGGAAAATCTATTACATTATATGGTATGCATGCATCTAATGTCTTTCCACTGCTTTCGCATACTCAAGCTAAACGTGCATTACGCAAGAGTAATAAATCATATCTCATTTGGGTGAATGAATTACAAGTAAAGGAAAATCATATGCACCCTAGGCATAAGGAATTTCTTGCATATTTTAAGGATTGTTTTGCAGAAGACCTACCACCTGGTTTACCTCCTTCACGTCTGGAAGACCATAAGATAGATTTGATCCCTGGCACACAACCACCTTGCAAAGCACCATATAGGCACAACCAGATAGAGCAAAAAGAAATCCAGAGTCAAGTTGAAGAATTACTAAATAGAGGTTTGATTAGACCTAGCAGTTCTCCATTCGGTGCACCTGTATTGTTAGTCAAGAAAAAGAATAATACTTATCGTATGTGTATTGACTACCGAGCTCTAAATAAGATCACTGTAAAGAATAGGTATCCTATTCCTAGAGTTGACGACCTTATGGACAAACTGCAAGGATCTTCTATATTTAGTAAAATTGACCTTAAGTCTGGTTATCATCAGGTGAGGCTAGATAAATCTGACATATTCAAGACTGCATTCAGAACACAGTTTGGTCATTACGAATTTTTAGTCATGCCATTCGGATTGACTAATGCACCTGCTACCTTTAGTAGAATGATGAACCGTATCTTTTTGAAATATCAATATTGTGTAATTGTTTTCTTTGATGATATTTTGGTGTTTAGTCAAAATGAGAAAGAACATTATGAGCATTTGTCATTGGTTTTTCAGTTATTGAAAGAAAATCAACTGTATGCAAATCCTGAAAAGAGTGAATTCTTTAGGACAGAAATTGAGTATTTAGGTCATATTGTATCATCTGAAGGAATTAAAGTTGATCCTAAGAAAATTGATGCAATATTGAATTGGCCTGTTCCTAAAAACGTGCATGAGTTACGCTCATTCCTTGGTCTTGCTTGTTTCTATAGGAAGTTTGTACGTAATTTTTCATTACTTGCATTACCATTAACCAAACTTCTCAAGAAAGGAATTGTTTATCAAAAGACCGAAAATCAATAGAAATCCTTTGACTTACTGAAACATGCATTAACCAATGTCCCTGTTCTACAGTTGCCTGACTTTAATAGACCATTCTTTCTAGTAGTGACCGATGCTAGTGGATCAGGAATAGGAGCCGTACTTATGCAAGATAATCATCCTATAGCATATTCTAGTTATAAGCTGAAACCTTCTGAGCTGAAATATTCCACATATGAGAAAGAACTATTAGCAGTTGTACAAGCATTAAGACAGTGGAAACACTACTTAATGCGTTCAGAATTTATGATAAAGACCGATCAGCAAAGTATTAGACATTTACTTAGCCAACCCCAAATCTCTGACCGTCATATCAAATGGGCTTCCTTCATTCAAAGTTTTCATCCTATCATTCAATACCAACCTGGAAAAGAAAATGTAGTGGCTGATGCATTGAGTAGAAGACCTGCCATTCATAATATTTCCGTCATAACTTTTGATTCTTTGATTGCTATGAAAGATACATATCACCAGGATATTACTTTTCATTCTGATTGGAATAATTTAGTTCAAAATAATTTCATTCCTGTTGATTCATTCTCATATAATGATGGATTTACGTTTTATGAAAAGAAACTGTGTATTACCATTCCATTCCGATCTTTTGTTTTGAATGAAATTCATTGTTCCCCATATCAAGGTCATAGAGGTATCATATCTACATTACGTATGTTAACTAAAGATTTTTATTGGCCACATATGGATGCAGATGTATCTAATTTCGTTTCTGAATGTTTGATTTGTCAAAGAGTTAAGAGACATCATGGTAAACAGTATGGATTACTTATGCCTTTGTCTATTCCATCTAAACCTTGGGAACAAATTTCTATGGATTTCATTACTGGCTTACCAAATACTAAATCTAACCATGATATGATTTGGACAGTTGTAGATAGATTTAGTAAACAAGCATATTTCATTCCATGTAAGAAAACTTTAACAGCATCACAAGCAGCACAATTGTTTTTGAAAACTATTTTTACTAACCATGGATTGCCAAAAGTTATCATTTCAAATCGTGATTCTAGATTTTGTAACAATTTTTGGATTACTCTGTTTGCTAATCTAGGCGCAAAGATTGATTTCTCATCTGCATTTCATCCAGAAACTAATGGACAAACAGAAGCCACAAACAGCACCATTCTAGATCTTTTACGTGCATATACTATCTCTAAACCTCAGACATGGGACACCCATTTGCATTTATTACAGTTTGCATATAACAATACACCGCATGCATAACACTATTTTTTATGAGGTTAAGGATATGATTGCTAAAGCCCAACAATCATATACCAAACCAGCCAACAAGAAAAGACAAGCCATGAATTTCAAAGTTGATGATTATGTTTGGCTGAGAATAGAAAAACGTAGACTGCAAAGTGTAGATAGACATCCAGTTGTCAAATTAGCTCCTAGATTCTATGGACTATTTAGAATCATTCATAAAATTAATGATAATGCATTCAAGTTAGAATTACCACCTCATTGGAAAATTCACAACACATTTCACATTAGTTTATTAAGACCATTTAGAGGCTAATTACATGTCCACCCTGTTTATGAAAACCCACCTTTATTAGAGGAAGAGACTGAAATACTTGAACCAGAAGCTATCATAGACACTGACTTTATGACCACTAGAACTGGCCGAAGGTATTCTAGATATCTAGTTAAATTTAAGAACCATCCTGTAGAGGAAGCACAATGGATGCACGCTAGAGACTTAAATGCTTTCCCCACTCTGTTAGCTCCACATTGAGCTAATAGCAATTGAGGTCAATTGCTATCCCACCCCGGGGGTATGATGCCAGAAGGCATATTCCATGGTGGATTCTGTACCACGGTGGATTCCGTGAGGTTTTACGGTGGATTCCGTAAACTTTGATGACCGGGGCTCATACACAAAGTGGATTCTTTGTGCGAGAAGTTGATGGGGACGCCTGTCCTTTTCGGGCGTTTCATTAATTTAGTGTGTACATGGGTGATTCCATAGCGGGTGATTCCGCAAAATACATATTAAATTAATAAACGTTTATGAGTTTAGAGTGCGCACTCGTAATAAATTAAGGTTAGGATTTATTTCTAACCAGTTGATTTATTTATGTAGCTGAAGACTGCTAGGTATTCACTTTTGTCAGTTTAATTGTATTATTTTACTAACGATTATGAATGCTTCAGTTGATGTGTAGAGATAGCAGCAGTGGCGGAGGAAAGCATTGGAGTTTAGCGAGTATTCGACCTATGGATTATATTTTCATAGGCACCACGCCTATATTTTGCCATGTCTATTGAGGCATCGATTATTTATTATTATTTTGTATGCGCCTATGCGCACGGATATGTTATTTCTATTTGGACATTGTGTTGGGCGTGCCAGACTCTTTGGGCACCGTCCATTAGCTTTATCTCCTATTTTTGTAAAAGCAAACTCAAAAGCTAAAAGCTTGTCATATTTTTGTAAATTGGGCTATTATTGAGCATGAAGATGGAAATATACATAAAATACATGCTTTGTGAAGCGCTCACACAAGGCATGGGGGGAGATTGAACCCAATTGGTCTCTTGCTCTTATCGTTCATGCTTTTTACATTGTAATTTGTGCAAAAAGGTAGAGTTCATTGTTCTTGGGGACCTTCCAGGATTCACTACATGAGCATACAGCGACCGATCTGCGCACCACCGCTATCCTCATCTGCTAGTCGTATTGTGTGACAAGTTTCTGGATGTCGTCAGTGTGCTCACCCATGTTAAGGTCAAGGTTGAGGTCTAAAACTATTCTCATTTGAGCTGGTGCCTGCTATATTAGTTGCCTCACAACTCACTAGTGCATCTATGAGGTCAACTAAGCCAATTAGAGACGTATCCCTAATCTTAGTGAGCATTTTCTTCTCTCAATAATCTGATGGTTTAGTCCCCTCTATGTCTTTATTCTTGGTTTTTTGGGTCCCTTGTCAAATTCTTGGGGTTGTACTCCTATTGGTGGATTCATTTTTAGATTAATTCCCCTTAGTGTGTTCCTTGTTAATCAATAGTTCACAAATGTGCAATACTTACACACCAGCAATGTGTCTTGATGTGCATTGTGCAAAATCAGGCTTTCTAGCTTTCACACATGCTTAAATGCCTATACTTCCGAGTGTGACCCTTTATGGCATCAAGTTCATCAATTAGTTTCCTGCTCTCTCTTGATTACTCCCGACCAGTTGAAACTGGGTTCGCTATGCGTCGTGATAGATGGTCTATCAAGTGTCCAGCTATTAATGGTATTTTGAGAAGGCTACAGAAAGCATAAGTGCCAACTACTGTATTTTAGGGATGATGGACATCACCACATTATCATGGATGTATTACTTTGTGAGAGACACACTCACTCTCGTATAGATTGCATTTATCACTCATAATTGTGTTTGTCACACCCGCAACTATTGCATGGGTTGCACACATGTATTTGTAATTAGAATATCTTAAGCTTGATCTAATTAGGCTAAGGTTAATACATGCAATGATGATTGATGGCCTAGAGGCCACAAAGTGGGTAGGATGCTCAAGAGGAGGATGCAAACCCTAAACACAAAAAGAAAAAGGGGCACAAACCCTAACCCTAGCCTAATTCTTAGTTTATATAAGGGTGAGAGGTCTCAATTGTATTCACCCTTTTGACACATCCATGCTGCGAAAGCTCTATCAGTGTGACTACTCAAGATTTCTATTCTATCTTTCC
Source organism: Lygodium microphyllum (assembly GCF_053477565.2). Taxonomy (NCBI): domain Eukaryota; kingdom Viridiplantae; phylum Streptophyta; class Polypodiopsida; order Schizaeales; family Lygodiaceae; genus Lygodium; species Lygodium microphyllum. Next base: position 91,552,170 of record NC_141161.1, on the reverse strand, counting down.
ATTCTATCATCTTGCTTCCATTGTGTTGAGAGTGATTGAGAGCTGTTTTGAGCGAGGGACTAAGGGAAGTTGAAGCTCTTCATCATCATCTTGCTTTTCTTGTCTTCTCTTCTAGGTCTTCGATTCGGTGGTATGCTTGGTTGTGGATGTGAAGGAATGATGGCATTGGATTGTGTTGATCATGGTTATGGAACCATCTTTGAGCCTTTGAGTCATCGAACGCAAGAAGGTAAGTTAGGCAAGTTCACTACAACTCGATCTAGTCTTGTATTCTTGCTTTCTTGGGTTGGAGAGGAGGATACTTAGTTAGTTATAGTGGAGTGTTGAGAGAAAAGGTCAGAGATTATCGTCAAAGTGAGTTGCAACTTTTGAAACAATAGAAGTCTATCCAAAGTCTTGATTGTTGGTGTATTTGGCTCAACACCAAGAAGTCATCTTGGGTCTCTAATCACAAATAGTGGCCAAAGGTCCGATCTTTCAGTCTCCCACAGACTACTAGGTTGAGATTCCTCCTTTCTCTAAGTAAAAATAATCTTATGGTCTAATTTGTGGGTTCTAGTCTGGCTATTGGTCAGTTGGAACCAAGTCCTAACAAGCCCCTGAAGGGTTAAAATCCAATCAGATAGGGTTTTGGACAATTAGTTCGAGTTCCAAACTTGGCTGTCTAAGTTGTGGGTTCAGATGTTGGAGTGGTCAGGGATGAGGGATACTTGTTCAAGTGGCCAAGTGGCTATCGGAGGCCAAGTGGTTTTATCTCGTCTGAGTCAGATGTCCGAGTGGGTTACTTAAGTGGTTTGGATGTTCGAGCCATAGTCACGAATTGGTCATCCAAGGCTTGTGGTCACCGTCTGAGCGGCGCCTGAAATTTTTCCAAATGGTAAAAACGCTCTATTCAATGATTTAATGCCACTCTTTAATTCATTTAGGAGTCTAGACCAATAGAACAATCAAAAACTAGGATTCAAACATACCTGGAAGAGCTGGAAGCGTCAAGGATAAGGATCATTGGTGCAGTAGCCTATGAACCTATCACTCATTGTCTCTCTCTCACTAGCTCTCTCTCAATCTCCATGAATGCAAATGAGCTCTCTCTACCCCTTGCTTCACCTTTTGTGTTCTCTCTTTCTCCCCTTACCTTCTATTTTCCTTCCTTGATATGCAAAATCTAATTCCTTGCTTCTCTATTTTCAGTTATCCAAAGAGTTATCTTTTCCTTATTTTTTCTTATTTTCCAAATCTTAGTGTCCCAAATCTGTTAGAAAATACACAACTCCTACTCTAACCAATGCACTAAAAGCTTCCTAAACTTGAACTTATCCATAAAAGAGATCGAATAGCCTATGACTCCCTTACTTCCTACTTATAAAAGAGATCGAATAGCCTATGACTCCCTTACTTTCTAAACTTATCCATAAAAGAGATCAAATAGCCTATGACTCCCTTACTTCCTACTTATAATCAAGTGCCATTTTGAAGTTGAACTCCTACTTTATCGCTCAATTTTTAAGTATCCA